>NC_133862.1:105907-114041 GCF_044706935.1 Curcuma longa | reverse complement strand
GTTGAAGGGGGGGGTGAATAGCCTTCTTTTCGAAAATCGAAAGTTTTTCTCCTACGAGAGATTAGTACGCAGCGGAAAATAACATGGGAAAAGAAACAACAAAAAAACACAAACCTAACACAAGATGTACGAGGTTCGGGGATAACTTGCCCCTACTCCTCGGCGTGTCCGTGAGGTGGACGAAGCCTTGATCTTCGGTAGATCACACCCCGGCAAGAAACCGGCTAAAAAATGCCTCCTTCTCGGTGGAGAGACCTCTCCACAACCAATCTCAAAGATAAAATGTTAAGTGCAGAGATTATAGAAGGAAATCAGGATTGAGGCAAACAAAACAAGAAGCTTACAGCACAGCCTCAATCAATGGATCAAAACCTCAAAAACCTTCCCGAGAGCAAGGCACCACTCCTTGCACCACCTCAGGCCGAAGGCTTCAAGAGGGAGTCGTGAACGCGAGGAAGCAGAGAACACAACGATCGCAAGCACAGCACCAGCACTTCGTTAGGGTTTCAGAATGAGCGATACCTCTCTTCTTCTTCTCTTCCTTTTAGCCAACGTCCTCTGAGTCCACTGCACTGATCACCTGATCATCCTCTGATGCAGCTCAGAGCGCCGTTGCTTTGTCTTTTACCTGAAAGCAAAGTGAAATCACCAATCGACAAACCTGCGCACAAGGAAAGCAATCCCTTGACTCTCCTTTTGCTTCATCAAATTCAAACTCCACCTGCAAACTCCACAGATGATTAGCAAAGCAATATCAGGAAAATCAGAAATCAGAGCAGAAACCTGCGCGCGATCAGAGACATCTTAATCGATCGAACAATCGATTAACTATCGTAATTGTTCCTCAGTAAAGCATGTAATCGATCGAACAATCGATTACCCATGCTCTTAATCGATCAACTGATCGATTACAGCATGGTAATCGATCAGGTGATCGATTACCAGACGCTAATCCCGTTTCTCACCGAAGCATGTAATCGATCGCCCGATCGATTACACTTCAGCATAATCGATTGACTAATCGATTATGCCACGTTCTGTGGGTTTTCCGAGTTTTCACAGTGAGTTCGGTAATCGATCAGCAGATCGATTAACATATTAACGTGCGTCTCACAGAATGATCTGTAATCGATCACCAGATCGATTAAAGATCTGTAATCGATCAGATGATCGATTAACCCACTCAAACTTGGTTAATCGACTCACTGATCGATTAAAACAGGCTAAACATTAAATCTCGATCAGGTTGACTTGGGTCTCACCCGAGCCAACCGCGCTGGATCACGTAATCAAAGAACAGGCTACTAAGCCTCCTCTGATACTGATCCGGTCCGAGGGCAGGCTACCAAGCCTTCTCGGACCATAGTCCGGTACAGAGAACGAGCTACCGAGCCCTCTCTGACCCAGTCAGGAGAACGAGCTACCGAGCCCTCTCCGACTCCATCCGATCCAGAGAACGAGCTACCGAGCCCTCTCTGACTCAGTCCAGAGAACGAGCTACCGAGCCCTCTCCGACTCAAATCGGTCCAGAGAACGAGCTACCGAGCCCTCTCTGACCTAATCCGGAGAACGAGCTGCCGAGCCCTCTCCGATCAAATCGGTCCAGAGAACGAGCTACCGAGCCCTCTCTGACCTAATCCGGAGAACGAGCTGCCGAGCCCTCTCCGATCCTATCCGGTCCAGAGAACGAGCTACCGAGCCCTCTCTGACCTAATCCGGAGAACGAGCCACCGAGCCCTCTCCGATCCTACCCGGTCCAGAGAACGAGCTACCGAGCCCTCTCTGACCTAATCCGGAGAACGAGCTACCGAGCCCTCTCCGATCTCATTCTGTAATCGATCAATCTGAATATGAACTTAAATCGTTGTCAACATCAAAACAACAATCAGGACAAAACCGCATCAACAAAGAAATCCTTTGTCGACTATATTCCATAAATCAAAAGCTTTCAACCAAACTTGAAATCTACTACTCCAATAATCAAAATCTTCTCCATTGAAAGTATGCGGAAATGGAGTCACAATATTTCTGGAAGCTCATTTTTCTTGAACCTAACTTTGCTCTGATACCAATTGAAGAGAGAGGAGATGTAGAATTTGGGAAAAGAGGAGTGTAACAATTTTGAAGAAGAACTTTTTTTTCTCTCACAATACATTTTATCCTTGCTACAACTTGGTTTATATAGCCATGAGAAAGGAAGCCCAAAGACATTTTTGGTTCTTCCTACGTTAAATCAAATGCATGTACTTACAATCAAGACAACTTAATTAGCCCTTACAACTTAAGTAATTTGGTTTTGAATTCCAACAATCCAATTTGATTTAGGCTTCTAAGAATGCAAGTTTGGTTTAGATTTCTTACAACTGCAACGCAACTCAACTCATAGCCGTCTCCGACTGCGATTGATCAGGACCAGTGTCGACTTTAGGCATAGGCCTTAATGGCCTATGCCTAGGGCCCCAAATTTAGAAGGACCCATTTTTTTATATTAATTATATATATATATATATATATATATATATATTAAGAGAATAAAAAATTATTAAAATATCTTTATTGGATTTTGGAAAGATTTTGCATGATCATTGGATTTTGTAGAGATTTGGTATGATTCCAATATATTTAATATTATTTAATTTTCAAAACTCTAATTTACTAGTTTCTTTATATTCTTCTCCTTCCTTCCTTATTAACCTAACAACTTATTTTGCTCAACTTCAAACATTTTACTTATTTGATAGCTTATTTTCTCTCCTCAAAACATTTCCAAGATCATCACAAGGGGTGCAAGGAGAGGAACGATCAGAATAAAAAGTCTTTGTTACAGATTTTTTGGTGATCTTAAGACCTAAAGGTATCACCTTCCTCATTTCTCTGTCAAATCTTTTTTTTATGCATCTGTTAATTTCTTATGCATTTTATAGCTTATAAAATATTACTTACCATACCTGTTAGTGTAGCTTCAGCGGAAAGAAGTTTTTCAAAATTAAAATTAATAAAATCTTATTTACGTTCAACTATGTCTCAAGAAAGATTAAATAATTTAGCAATGTTATCAATTGAAAAAAATTTATTATTAAAACTTGAATATGAAAATTTAATTAATAATTTTGCATCTCAAAAAGCTAGAAAATTTAATTTTATATAAAAAATTTATTTTTAAAATTAATATTTTAATTTATTTTAAAAAATTTTTAAATCCATCAATGTTGATCTCAAGTTCAAATTAAAAAATAAAATTTTTTTTAAAAAATAATAATAATTATTAAAAAAAAAAATTCACCTAAGACCTCTACGAGGCTGGAGCCTCCCCTGATTATGACCGGCAAACTGCTACACAGAGGTGCAACGCCACTCTTCGCCGACGCCAAGCAACCAAATCGGCGTTTTATTACCCGTCGGCGTTTTATTCAAATGAGGACGGAGATTTTCAGAATTTCAATGGATAGGGCGCGCCGCGTATACTTCTTTCCTGTTATACTCTTTCCACAATTTCAGCTCCAAATTAAGTAAAATATTAATTACTTTTCTTAAATTTAATTAAACCAAATCGCATGCTTTGTTAAAGACTTCTGTATAAAAAGCATTGATGACTTAAAATTTTTAAATTTATATTAAATTATATTGCTCATTGTAAATGGCTAAATTATAAATTTTTAAAATATATTAATAAATTTTTATCAAAAGTTATTAATGATTATAAAAAAATTAATTTTGGTCTAAATTTACAATGGTTCCTAAATTTATTTATATTTAGATTTTAAATTTTATGTTTTAAAAAAAAAGTTATAAAAGAACGACAAATTCTTTATTGACTTTTGTTTTTTTAGTTTTCAATTTTTTAATATCTAATTACAAGAAAAAAATGAAATAGAATTAATAAAAATAATAAAAACAGGTATTTCTTGAGCACTTTCATATAAAAACCTTAAAAAGTCATAAATGCCTTAGGTATTTTATATTTTATAATTTTATTATTATTATTAAAGCTCTAAAATTTAAAAATATAAATTTAGAAAATTATTAGGAATGTAATGAAATAATTTCAAAATAAATTTGAGATCCTATAGAGTCATTAATAAATTGATGAATTAAAACAAAAGATCATTCAGAATAAAAATATAAATTTAAAACTTTTAAGATCAGTGATATCTTTTTATAAAATCTTTGATGAAATAATTAATTTTTTTAATTTGGTTCAGTTCATTTCAATTGATTTAAGTAAAAAAAACATTAATTTTTTTTACTTTAATTTGAAATTTGGAATAAACGGAAAGAGTATTTTAAGAGTAAAAAAATTTCACTTTGGTACCTGAAAGTTTAAGGATTTATTTGCTTCTTTTAAACATGAGCCTTGAGTTTCATAAATTACATTTATCTCCTTCATCCTCCCTTCCTCCTTCCTTCAATTCCGCCAAGGGCCATTCAATTCCGAAATTTTTCACTTTTGTCCCCGAAAGTTTTCAATTCTGTTAGCTTCTTTTAAACTTGCGCCTAGAGTTTCTTTAATTGCATTGATCATTTCGGTCAACTTCGTAGACCTTCTCTCCTTTCTCTTTCGTCCCTCTCGCTTCCTTCGTAGTAAACAGAGACCCGATATGGAATGAGTAAACAAGTTATATAGAGTTGTGGTCACCTTGCACAACTCTAATTGCTCCTCTTGCATCTAGTTGAATGTTTTCTTGAAAAAGACATTTATAGTGCCCAAGCCAAATGAGCACTTGAACGACATCATAGTCGGCAACGGTAATCTAAATGACCAAAGTGATATTACGAGGGTGGTCAAAGGGTCTAACCTAATGATAGAACTGTCAAACGAACTAATTCATGATAGAGTGAATCAACATATCAAAAATTCAGTAGGACGAGGCGGGGGAGGGCAGGACGGGGCGGGTCGGCCCACTAACTTAATAGATTAAAAAATCTCCAATCCAACTCAACACCAAGGCAGGTTGTAGATTAGACAGGTTAATCTACGGGGCTGTCAAAAAATAAAAAATTTCAAATTTGGATTACAATTTAAACGGATCAAGTTAAAATTTTTAAGTTTGAATTATGATTTAGATGGATCAAACCCACTAGTCCATTACATTTTCTACTTTAATTTTAAATTTTAAAGGGAAAAAAATAAATTTTCTTAATCTGACAAAATTCACGTGGATCGCGAGCTTAGGCGGGTTGACCCATTTGAATCCACTTTAAAATGGATTAATAAAATTTTAACCCAACTTATCTAAATTACTTGACGGAGCAGACCAACCCGATAACTCCAATCCAAATTGACGGCTCTACCTAATTGTCAACATGTCTCAGTCTTTAGAAGTCCAAGTAACCTCCAAGCTTCAATGTGGATGCGCACCTTGCAAGTCCATTTGAATCCCCATTTACAACTCTCCTGATATCATGTTAATCATGTGTCCTGGTCGGGTAATTAGCATTCGGCTCGCTCGTTTGAGATTTCTTCTCGTCACGTTGAGGAGAAAACTCTTGACCTCAATCTAGCTTCCACAATTTTGTTAGTCTATCATCGGGGACCCCAAATGGTGGAGTACTAGCCACCACTAATGGGTCCTTCCGCTGAGACCAAGAGCTACCTAATTCGTTGGTTAACGACAATCACTCACTCGGTTTTTTGATCCAGCATTTAGCAATCCAGAGTCATTGTGCTCATATTCATAATGAAAAAAACAGAAACTATCGAATTGTAGATTCTTGGATCTTGTTGTGTACTCTTGAGGATGTTGCCTAATCAGTTCTCACAAATCAATAAAACCCTCTCCTTTTGAGTGGTGTATAAGATAATAAAGGCTTCGAGAGTTCGACTTGGAATGATTGGTGATATTCTGTTCACCCATTTGTAGCTCTCCTGAGATCATGTTAATCATGTGTCCTGGTTAGGTAATTAGCATTCGGTTTGCTCGTTTGAGATTTCTTCTTGTCACGTTGAGGAGAAAACTCTTGACCTCGATCTAACTCCCACAATTTTATTAGTTTATCATCGGGGACCTCGAATGGTGGGGCACTAGTCACCACTCATGGACCCTTCCCCTGATACCAAGAGCGACCTAATTTGTTGGTTAACGACAATCATTCACTCGATTTCCTGATCCAGCATTTAGCAATCCAAAGTGATTGTGCTCATATTCATAATGGAAAAAAAATAGAAACTATCGAATTGAGGATGTTACAATAACCAATTCTCCTTACAAATCAATAAAGCCCTCTCCTTTGAGTGGTGTGTAAGATAATAAAGGCTTCGAAAGTTCGACTTGGAGTGATGGGTGATATTTTGTTCACCTTTCACCCTTCTTGACTATGCAGACAAAGCCCTCTATCCTTGCCATAATCATTGTGCCTCCTCCAAATTGATATATTTCTCCGCTCAATCAAAGAGCTCATCACAATTGCACAGAGGTCTCTTCATTAGGGAGCTAAAAAAATCCCCTTCTCTAAAGCCCTATAAAAAGGCACTAATTAGTACCTCTTGAGTTGTCGAGAGGATCTCCAAATTCACCTGATTGAACTGTTGAATATACTCTAGAGCATCTCTTGCTCTTGTTGCTTCAAGTTGAAAAAACTAAAGGGAGTTTGTTGATATTCTTTCCAACTGGCAAAATGATGTGCAAAAGCAAAAGAAAAGTCTTCAAAGAACAGAAGGAGTGGTTTCTAAGGTGTTAACACGAACTTTGCCCAATTAAAAAAAAATGATAAATCCCAGTTAGTCTCATGGACTCAATCCCTGGGGGTGGCCGGTCCGGTCCCACGGAAGTTTTCCACCGAGCACCAGGGTAAATCGGGAAATGCATACGGCGGCCAATCCAAATGTCCAGCATCCTTTGATTGTGTTTCCCATTTGGAAGAAAATTCTTGCAAATACGCCGCAGCTGGGGATCGAACCGCGGGTCCCTGGGTCACAACCCGGATGTCCTACCGTTGCACAATTGCCCCGGGGACTTTAATGATAATCCCAGTCAATCGCATTGACTCAATCTTTGGGGTGACCGGCCCGGTCCTACGGAAGTTTCCCACCGGTCACCAGGGTAAATCGGGAAGTGCACGCAGCGGCCAACCCAGATGCCCAGCATCCTTTGATTGCAATCCCCATTTGAAGAAAAATTCCTGCAAATACGCTGTAGCTGGGGATCGAACTGCGGGTGCCTGGGTGACAACCCGGATGTCCTACCGCGGCATCATGGCCCCGGGGACAAAAATGATAAATCCCAGTCAGTCTCATGGACTCAATCCCTGGAGGAAATGATAAATCCCAGTCAGTCTCATGGACTCAATCCCTGAGGATGGTCGGCTCGGTCCCACGGAAGTTTACCCAATTGAGATCCTAGTGAAGAAGTGCTACGTTATCAAAAGGCATGAGTACTTTTTACGATCTAAGTAGCCATTATATTCCTCCACTTGAGGCAGCGCGAAAATTTACAAGTAGTTCTTTTGTCAGCACTTCATGTGAGAAAAGGGAGGTCACCTTCCAAGAAAAGACTCCGTTACTCGTTTATCCTCTTGGAGCGGTTTTGTAAGACCTTTTACGGCTCAAAGAGGAGAAATGAGGAATGGAGTCTTTTGACTAGGCAAGGCTCTTTTGAGAGCTTTGAGTCATGGACCTCCTTAGCGGCTCCATTGGTGGTGGGTGTGTTTTTTACGTACATACATGCGATGGTATGAGATCTACATGATGATGAAGATCTCTTTTACCATTGTTGTAATGATCTACGTCAATTGCCCCTTGGTAGGAATCCCACCATGGTATCCGTGACATTGATAGGAGAATCTTACATATCCTTATTATAAGGAAGATTAGGGCTCCTATCTTGGGTTTCTTTTTGTGTTCACATCCTCAACACCTGAACTCAAATTTTCCATAGACGATACCAAAATAATGCATCCAAATTTGATCTTCTTACTAGATGCCAATTGATAAGGCTTCTTCTAACAACATGGCCAGGCCTTCTGCCTTGCTGAAATTGCATAGTCCGATCCACACCACTTAATGGTGATGTCCTTAGATGTTCTTGCATAATCAACACATATTAGAGGACGTCAGAGTTATCCAGCGAGACCAGTCCAATGCTCGAGTTACCAAGAGTGGTTTGAGAAGAAAAAGATAGATGCCTAGAAAATTAAA
>NC_133862.1:24409-105807 GCF_044706935.1 Curcuma longa | reverse complement strand
AGTTATATAGAGTTGTGGTCACCTTGCACAACTCTAGTTGCTCCTCCTGCATCTAGTTGAATGTTTTCTTGAAAAAGACATTTATAGTGCCCAAGCCAAATGAGCACTTGAACAACATCATAGTCGGCAACGGTAGTCTAAATGACCAAAATGATATTACGAGGGTGATCAAAGGGTCTAACATAATGATAGAATTGTCACACGACTAATTCATGACAGAGTGAATCAACATATCAGAAATTCAGTAAGACGAGGCGGGGGCAGGGCAGGACGGGGCGGGTCGGCCCACTAACTTAGCGAATTGAAAAATCTCCAATCCAACTCAACACCAAGGCAGGTTGTGGATTAGACAGGTTAATCTATGAGGCTGTCAAAAAATAAAAAATTTTAAATTTGGATTACAATTTAAACATGTCAAGTTAAAATTTTTAAGTTTGAATTATGAGTTAGATGGATCAAACTCACTAGTCTATTAATTTTCTACTTTAATTTTAAATTTTAAAAGGAAAAAAATAAATTTTCTCAATCCAAGCGTGACAAAACCCACGTGGATCGCGAGCTTAGGCGGGTTGGCCCATTTGAACCCACTTTAAAATAGATTAATAAAATTTTAACCCAACTCATCTAAATTATTTGACGGGCAAACCAACCCAACAACTCCAATCCAAATTGACGACTCTACCTAATTGTCAGCATGTCTCAATCTTTAGAAGTCCAAGTAACCTCCAAGCTTTCAATGTGGGTGCGCACCTTGCAAGTCCATTTGAATCCCCATTTACAACTCTCCTGATATCATGTTAATCATGTGTCCTGGTCGGGTAATTAGCATTCGACTTGCTCGTTTGAGATTTCTTCTCGTCACGTTGAGGAGAAAACTCTTGACCTCAATCTAGCTCCCACAATTTTGTTAGTCTATCATGGGGGCCCCGAATGGTGGAGCACTAGCCACCACTAATGGGTCCTTCCCCTGAGACCAAGAGTGACCTAATTCGTTGGTTAACGACAATCACTCATTCAATTTTCTGATCCAGCATTTAGCAATCCAAAGTCATTGTGCTCATATTCATAATGAAAAAAAAAATAGAAACTATCGAATTGTAGATTCTTGGATCTTGTTGTGTACTCTTGAGGATGTTGCATAATCAGTTCTCCTCACAAATCAATAAAACCCTCTCCTTTTGAGTGGTGTGTAAGATAATAAAGGCTTCGAGAGTTCGACTTGGAATGATTGGTGATATTCTGTTCACCCATTTGTAGCTCTCCTGAGATCATGTTAATCATGTGTCCTGGTTAGGTAATTAGCATTCGGTTTGCTCGTTTGAGATTTCTTCTTGTCACGTTGAGGAGAAAACTCTTGACCTCGGATCTAACTCCCACAATTTTATTTGTTTATCATCGGGGACCTTGAATGGTGGGGCACTAGCCACCACTCATGGACCCTTCCCCTGATACCAAGAGCGACCTAATTCGTTGGTTAACGACAATCATTCACTCGATTTCCTGATCCAGCATTTAGCAATCTAGAGTGATCGTGCTCATATTCATAATGGAAAAAAAATAGAAACTATCGAATTGAGGATGTTCACAATAACCAATTCTCCTCACAAATCAATAAAGCCCTCTCCTTTGAGTGGTGTGTAAGATAATAAAGGCTTCGAAAGTTCGACTTGGAGTGATGGGTGATATTTTGTTCACCTTTCACCCTTCTTGACTATGCAGACAAAGCCCTCTATCCTTGCCATAATCATTGTGCCTCTTCCAAATTGATATATTTCTCTACTCAATCAAAGAGCTCATCACAATTGCATAGAGGTCTCTTCATTAGGGAGCTAAAGAAATCTCCTTCTCTAAAGCCCTAAAAGAAGGCACTAATTAGTACCTCTTGAGTTGTTGAGGATCTCCAAATTCACTTGATTGAACTGTTGAATATACTCTAGAGCATCTCTTGCTCTTGTTGCTTCAAGTTGAAAAAACTAAAGGGAGTTTGTTGATATTCTTTCCAACTGGCAAATGATGTACAAAAGCAAAAGAAAAGTCTTCAAAGAACACGAGTGGTTTCTAAGGTGTTAACATGAACTTTACCCAATTAAGATACTAGTGAAGAAGTGCTACGTTCTCAAAAGGCATGAGTACTCTTTACGATCTAAGGAGCCATTATATTCCTCCACTTGGGACAGAGTGAA
Organism: Curcuma longa; assembly: GCF_044706935.1. Lineage (NCBI taxonomy): Eukaryota > Viridiplantae > Streptophyta > Magnoliopsida > Zingiberales > Zingiberaceae > Curcuma > Curcuma longa. Next base: position 103,624 of record NC_133862.1, on the reverse strand, counting down.
TGAAAATTTACTACCTCCTCACAGATAGTCGTGAGGTTCGACCGTGTCGGGGCCGCTCGAGCTAGGGCCAGATTCGACTTTTTTTTTTCTGTAGAAGAAGTGAAAATTTACAAGTAGTTCTCCTGTCAACACTTCATGTGAGAAAAGGGAGGTCACCTTCCAAGAAAAGACTCCCTTCCTCGTTTCTCCTCTCTGAGCGGTTTTGCATGACCCTTTACCACTCAAAGAGGAGAAATGAGGAATGGAATCTTTTGACTACGCGGGCTCTTTTGAGAGCTTTGAGTCATGGACCTTCTTAGGGAAAAAAAATGATAAATCCCAGTCAGTCTCATGGACTCAATCCCTGGGGGTGGCTGGTCCGGTCCCATGGAAAGTTTCCCACCGACCATCAGGGTAAATCGGGAAACGCATACGACGGCCAATCCAGATGCCCAGCATCCTTTGATTGCGTTCCCCATTTGGAAGACAATTTCTGCAAATACGCCGTAGCTGGGGATCGAACCGCGGGTCCCTGGGGTCACAACTCCGGATGTCCTACCGTTGCACCATTGCCCCGGGGACCACAGACCTCCTTAGGGGCTCCATTGGTGGGTGTGTTTTTTACGTACATACATGCGATGGCAACGACATGGTAGATGACCACGAAAGATCTCTTTTACCATTGTTGTAATGATCTACGTCAATTGCCCCTTGGTAGGAATTGTTATCAGCTTTACTTCTGATACAGCCGAGCCGAGTGGCCGCCGAGTGCCGAGCCGAATGCCGAGTGCCGAATGGCCGAGTGCCGAATGGCCGAGCGCCGAATGCCGAATGCCGAATGCCGAATGCCGAATGCCGAGTGCCGAATGCCGAATGGCCGAATGGCCGAATGCCGAATGCCGAATGCCGAATGGCCGAACCGAATGGCCAAACCGTCGAATGGCCGAGTGCCGAATGCCGAATGCCCGAACCGCCGAATGGCCGAGTGCCGAATGTCGAATGTCGAATGGCCGAGCCGAATGGCCAAACCGCCGAATGGCCGAGTGCCGAATGTCGACGCCGAATGCCCGAACCGCCGAATGGCCGAGTGCCGAATGCCGAATGCCGAATGGCCGAGCCGAATGGCCAAACCGCCGAATGGCCGAGTGTCGAATGCCGAATGGTCCGAGGCGCGCGCGTTCACGCAGTTTCCTTAAAACAGATTCGTCCCTCACGACGGGCGTCTATTTCCCAGGATACAACGACAAAACCGGATTCGTTTCCGACGAACTGTCTACACCACAAAGCTATCACCAGAGGGGTGCAAAGGATAAGAAAGCAGTGATCTAGAAAAGTATATCACCCCCTCTCCTACTGTCGTCGCTGCCTCTTTTATAACCTTGCACCGTATCTGCCATTAATTGGAGATTAATGACAATTAGTCAATCAATGACCACTTGATTCGAAACGTTTGTAATTGCACTCAAACGTTTCAACGCCAGACAATTAACAACAATTCAAAGTAGCCTTATCCTTTACCAACCTCCCCTTTCATAAGAAATATACCTCTAGAGATTGTGGCTATGCTCACCTAAAATTTGTAACTACTTATCTGTTGTGGTCCCACCTCTTAGTGTAACTATCCTTCCCATAAGGTGTCAATTACTTGATCGTTATAGGTGGTGGATCAATACATGGAGGGGCTCAACACGAGCAACTCAACAAGGGTTAAGGTAGATGAGTCTGACATATCTTAAAGAGATCAAGTGTCGTATTGCACGAAGACCCCGAGTGGTTGAAGCACATGAGAGATTTGGTCCATCGAATTAGCAGGGGAGCTTGAGCCATTTGAGTCGATGAGGCGATAAGATGCTCATGCGACTAAACCCATAAGTATTCGAGCTAAGGTGCTCGATCAAGAGCTGAGGTGCTTGGGATGGTCGGACATTATTTTCCTAGGTATCATACCTAAAATAAAACATAAAAATCCAAAAATTGTGCAATTTTGGGTAGAAGCTCTTTCTATTTGATAATCATTTTTAGTACAAATTGCTCACTTAATCCAAAATGTTTATCATCGTTCTTAAATATTTATTTTAGCATGTCTAACTTTTGCAGGCTTAGGCACCGATGTACCATTGGGACTTAAAAAATATTAAATTTTTTTTTTAAAAGATAAAATTAATTTATAAATAATATTTTATTATAGAGATAAGGAATAAGTTAGGATTTAACAGGGTAGATGATATTTCGAAAAATAGATTGAAATTTTAGGGCATATAATGGCCCCTTAAAAACAGCGCATTCTGAAAAAAAAAATTATGAGGGGAATACAAAATTATAAATAAATAAAAAAGATAAAAATCTAAAATGAACAAATTTAATATTCGATATTAAAAATGTATTTATATTCATTTAATATATATATAATTAATTAAATAAATAAATTTAAATAACTCATTAAATTAAATCAATAAATTTGTTCATAAATAATAAAATTTCAAATGATATAATGGCCCTTGAAACATACATCCTGAAAAAAAAAATTATAAAGGGAATACAAAATTACAAATAAAAAAAGATATAAATCTAAAATGAACAATTTTAATTCTAACTTGATAAGAACTTATTTATGTTCGTTCAATATACATAAGATTAATTAACTAAATAAATTTAAATAATTTATTAAATTAAATAAATAAATTTGAATTAATGTTCATGAATAATATTCATAAATAATATTCATCAATAAAACTCTTATTAATAAAGTTTCAAAATAAACATTTAAATTTATATTATCAAACTCAATCATCAATAAAATAAATTTAAAATATAAAAATTTTAAATAATTAAATAAATTTAAATTAAAAATACAATAATAAATAATAAACTAAGCTAAAATCAAATTTAACCAAGTTTAAGTTTAAAAGAAATTAAGTCAAATTTAAATAATTATTTCAACCGTTGATTCATTTTAAATTTAATTTGATTATCAAATAAATTTGAATATTATAAAATTTAATTTTAATGATAAAAAAATAATAAAAACGACAAAATTGAATAAGTCAAAGGCACGTGGATAGGAGAATAGAACTTCAAAGAATAAAATAATAGAAAAGACAAAATTGAATAAGTGTTCGTGGATAAAGTAAAGTAATTAATGAATATCAAAGAACAAATCTGGGCCTTTCGCTGCTTTTGCTTTCTTCTTGCGAGAGCGCGGTCGTTCAAACCAAGTACGCCGCTGCGCAAGTTTGCGGAAAGGCGGTCATGGAGGCGATGAGGCACGCCTCCACTTTCCTTCGCTTTCCGGCGCCCGACATCAGCTCGCCTTCCTACGCGCTCGTCGTTCTAAACCAGCGCCTCCCTCGATTCGCGCCCCTACTTTGGAGCCACGGTGAGCTCCTCACCCTCCCTCTTTCTTCTCCCTGGGATTCCGTTGGTGTTCGTATTATTTATTTATTTATTTTATGTGTGTGATCAGCAAAGCTCCGTGTTTTTGCCGATGGAGGGGCGAATCGTGTGTATGACGGCATGCCCAATTTATTCCCTGAGATAGATCCGATGGAAGTGCGACACAGGTTAGGTCTTTATATATCAATCCTTTCGAATCTGGTCAGGCTACTGTTTATATATTAGTAGAGCAAAGAAACAATTAGGAGAGGTGATGCTGAGTCTTTCAAATGACTTATTTAGTCTTAGACCAAGATCTAGCTTGGTAGCTCAAGTGAAAGGTTTGTATTTTAAAAAGAAGTAGTTTGATGCAGAATTTAGTTGAACTGAATTGTAAAGTACATTATCCAGAATAATTTAGTTGTCCTCTTTCCTTTTCAGTCTTTTCTTCTCAATCGTGGCCAAGTCTATAAATCTCAATTCTCAATGTCAAGAATAAGGCACCAATGTACTTACTATGATTCTAATGGTGATATAAGCTTAGATTGTTGGAAGAGTGATTTTGCCTCTTTCTATATTATATACTTTTCCATTTTCGCTGCACCTCTACCTTAGCCAATTTTTCATCAATTTTAACTAAGTTATTGACATTTTTCTATTTCATTTTGAAGGTACAAACCAGACATAATTAGGGGTGACATGGACTCAATAAGACCAGAAGTGAAGGAATTCTATGTTAACCTGGTAAGCTCTTTTACGGTTGTCATATCATGGTTGTTAACATATTATCACAACTGAAAGATACTGAACCTTCTGTTTATCATAGGAAGCTCTAGTTAAACATTATAATGCACTTATGCTGTTTGGAGTACAATATATCTAAGCATAATGACTCTTAAAATTCCAGGAATCTGATACTGATGTTATTATTAAACTACAATGCCCTATAAATTCAAAACAATACATATGAGTATATAGAGATTCTATTTTGTAATTTCGTTCATGATTTCTCTGTTGCATAGTTTAGCATAAGAACTCCCTGCAGAGCTAACAAATGTTACTCAATGACATTAAAGTGTGTTTGTTTTGTAGGGTGTCAAAATAGAGGATGCATCATATGACCAGGACACCACAGATCTACACAAATGTGTTACTTATGTCTGTAACTCCATGGACGAATTGGCTAAGTCAAATGTAAGGAGCCAGCATGCCTAATTCTTTTGTTATTTCCACATTTTTTAGCTGATGATCATAATTGTATCACAAATTACTATGATTAGATGCTTGTTCATTATTATGATTGATAACTTGATGCATCAATTAGTAAATGTCTAACATGCAGATGAATTCATGTTTTGAATGCTAAACACATGCCTTCCATAGGCAAGGAATTAAAAAAACATGTACTTTTTCTCTGAGCAAGTTTACCACATATAAGAAAACAATAAATTGAATACATCTCTGGGAAATGTTAGAGATATTAAATTAAAAGTGTTACTGATTCAGTAAGCTTTGTCCCATATCAGTAATTCTATATTTAGTATCTTATCATGAGACTATGTATATCCAAATAATGGTTATCACATCAATATGATAAGAAATACAATATTTAACTGCCTCAAATTCTACCACATACTAAAGCCACCTTGTAGAATAGTGCCTTGCTAGAGGGGTGGGTGGGGTGAATAGTGCCTTTAATTTTTAAAAATATTTATTCAAAACTTTAGCAACAAAAATAAAATATTTAAAATCAGAGTAAAAAAAAAGGGGACATAATGATTTAACATGATTCGACTCTCATGTTTTACTTCACACCCTATTGATTTGCCAGGTAAATCACCTCTCGATAATCCCACTAAGTGTCTTTTTTCTAGATATCTTAAAGAGGTGGAGAAACCTTTATAATTTTGGCAAACAAGTATTATTTAAATAAAGTCCAGATGCCAAATGTCTGTCGACAGACAGGCAAAATAACAGCCTTTATAAACTTTCTGTTGAAATACTAGCTCTACCTGTCCCAGATATAGAGACATTCCTTCAACCTTCTTTGCTAGAAGGTCCTCTACTCTTAGACTTACCCTTTGTGTGGTATTTGGTCAATCTTGACCTACCGAGATTTCCTGTTTGATATCCAGTCTTCTCGATGTATTGGGACTTCCTTGCCTTGTATCTAGTCTTCCTGACCTATCGGGACTTCATATGTTTAGTTATTTGCACATGCACACTTGACATATTCGTTAGATTACACAAAGCCTAACTTTAAACCCTTCGCTATAGATTAAAATATTGATTTGATTATCCAGTGCTATCTGCATCAACAATTAACATGGCCTATAGATCCTTTCTAGTATCTTAAGTAGCTTTACCTTAGGATCCAAAGACCATGGGGCCCAACTTGGCTCATGGAGCTCCCCTAAGAGCAGCCAACCTTTGCCACCTTCGTGTAGGCCTAAATGCCATCATGACATGGTTCATTCTAAGAGTTTCCCTGTGCCATAGCCATATGCCACCCTTGCATATGAAGGTACCTCATGTTGGTGCAATCAACTTCCTTAGTGAGCAAGAATGATCATAAGTTTTGATGTGTGGTCAAAGAGTTTAAGTTAGATTTGCTTGTGGTTTTGATATGTATATTTAAGTCTTGCAAGATTTAGTGGAATGCACATGGATATGACTTGATGCGACCAAAGTGTCTAAATATCCAATGGCTTAAAATTTGTGGAGATCAGTAAAGGATGGCTTAGAGCATCAAGAACCAATTGATAAGGAACATTAGAGTGGAGCTGAGGGAAACAAACTTTAAAGGCAAAGACGCGAAGACATGGAGTGGAGCCATGGGCTCGGGTGCATCCGAAGGACATAGGACCTGAAGGAAGATGGTTTCAAGACTAAGATAAAGCTCTACGAGAATTGAGTGTTGAAAGAATGGGCGTGGGCAAGGGTGAGATGTTAATATAGACTTGACTAGAAATGGTTGGAGTTATTACTAGTGGACTGGTATAAAATACAAGTCAACTGAAGGTTGAGTTGTGTACTCATTAGTGGAACAAAACTAGTTTCTATTTGTGGTTATTGAGCCAATTAATTGATGGATTGGAATTAGTCGACTAGTGAAGCTCCAAACCCTAAATGAGCATATTTTGGAGTTAAGGCTTGTTTGTGGTATTTTCAATCGACTATTATTGATTATTAGTCACTAGTAGACTCAATCAACTGGTGTAGTCGACTAGGGCTAATCAACCAACAAATAGAATAGTTATATTCGCGACTTAGTTGATAAGTGAATCAATTGATCATGGCTCAGTTGTCTAATGGAAAGGCTAATTGACTGATGTTGTAATGCTTGCATGGCTTAAGCGCTTGATGAGATAAGTGGAGCAGTTGATTGTTGAAGAATTCTAATCAATTGTTGCGCGTCGAGCAACAACAATAAACAACCGAACCAAAAGCTGTAAAAGGAGTTAGAGCGGGATTGAAAACATTCCCAGAGACATACTAAGCACATTCCTAAGATCTTTTGTGTAATCCTTTAGTTTCTCTTATGTAATCATTCTCAAATGTAAGACATTTCTTTTGTCCATCTTGGACATTCCTAAACCTATTCCTAGGCATGTGCCTATTTTTCTTGGATTACTTACCTAGGCCCTTTTTTACTTGCCTCTTCCTAGGTAAAGTAGTCCTATCATGAATCCTAGTCCTAGAGTTATTGTAAAATTTACTCTAGTCTATCATGATACCTAAAGCCAAAATTATGCATGAGTAAATGCATATAAGTATTACCCCAGACATGGAAGAATTTGAATTCAAATACAAATTAGGAGAGTATAACTTCTTCTTTACCTTTGAGCTCTATCTTAGAACAAGTAGCCATTCTTCTTCCATCTCCTTGCTTCTTCTTTCCCTCACCCTTCTTTGGGCAATTTGTATGATAATGGCCTCTTCTCCACACATGAACCAAATGATATGGTTCTTCTTCTTCTTCTTCTTCTTGACATCTAATTTACACAACGCAAATGCGCTTATTTGACCTGGTGCCAGTGGAGGTACTCAGGACTTGAGCTTCTAAGACTTCTTCACCTTTCATGAACTTATCTTCATTCCTTTCAGAGTTAGATGGTTCCCCACTTGATCCATCTAATATAGAAGGCCTAAAATCCTCATTAACTACCTCAACCTTTGAAATTCTATCTCTTCCCTTCTACCTCTTGTGGAGCTTCATATCTCTTTTTACTTTCCTCCACTTCCTCTTTAATTTCCTAATCTTGGATCTTTTCCTTTTTCTTGGGATTCTCATAAACATTCATAACTTGTTTCCATAGGTCCCTTACATCTTTTCATACCTCATCTAACTTGTCCAACATCCTCTTGGGCACCTCCAATATTAGAGAATCTCAAACCTTCTTTTTTCCCTGCATATAGCTTAATATGGTGCTCCAGCCAAGCATTTCTTCAAATTCTCTTTCCGGTTTTATCCAAAGGCCATGTATACTCCTATTCCGATGCACACACCATTTCGAAATCCGTTCAGAATCAAACTTCCATCCATCTCTTCCAAAATACAAAGGTTCTATAACATAGTGGAGGATTACATGCTATCTTGGCCATCTTTTGTTGCTTGCTCGGTGGTTAGTCCTTTTGAAGTCCGTTTTGCTCTGATACCACTTGTTACATCGGATAATTGAGCACAATTAGCGATTGTTATCTACAAATGCAATTGTATCTACTCTTGCTATTCATTGCAAGGTTACAAGCACAATTAGTAAAGTGGAAAACACATAAATAAGAATCACAGTTACCACAATTGCAAATGGTTTAGGAGCCCATAGGCTCCTACTCCACGACCTATGATCCAGTCGACGGATCCCTTTTGGAAAACTACTAACTTTCTTCTTCTTGATCAACAACTGAAGGTGGAGAAGCCTCTTACAAGCTTAAGAGTTATAAGGATTACAATGAAAGCTTGCAGCACTAGGAGACGTTCTAACAAGACCTAACTAGCCTTATTTTAGCCAACCTTGAAGACTCCATTGAGCTCCTCTTTTATAACCTTCAATGTCATTTCTTGTCTGCTGCTAGCAGTTGATTGTTATGCTGACAATCATCTAGTTTTTGCAATCCGATTGTTATCGTGTAGCAATGACTCCGTTCTACTTTCTACAAGGCAATCAGTCGTCTTATCATCAGTCGACTACCCAATCAATTCAATCCGAATAGAACCATTCTATCACTAGCTCCTCTGGCCCACCATATCCTACTAAACAATGAGTTTACTTGGGTCACTATACCCTCCTAAACACATTCATATACTTATCTCTTGGGCTTCGTTGTTTACTGCACTGGATCATGTTCCATGTAAATCATGTGTTTGTTAATAAATGAATGATATCATCTGTTGGTGATAAGGAGTCTGAAACTATGCAAGGTTTACATTAGTAGCTGTCCTCCATTCCTTGAAGAAACTGTCATAAATATTCAAATTTAATTCCTGATCAAATTTCTCATGAGATCAAAATCTGGAAGACCTCAACTAAGTTTTTTTGCCTGTCCAAAACAAATAAACAATCTAACTACTATGATGAGTATCCTGTATTTTGGGCTTCATTTTCTCTTCATGCAATTGGAGATGCATACTAACATTATAAAAGCTGTCTACTTGTGAACAAGTCCATGAACGCATGTAGTTTGTCTAGTGAGACTGAGCAAATTTGAACTTGTTTCAAGTCAATGCTTGTAGTTTGTGCAAATTTTCAATTTCTTAGTAACCCAATCTTTCTTATAATCAACTTGTTATAGTTAAAGCCACATACTCTTCACAGTTTTGCATTTTAATTGCTGGAGCTCTTGGCGGAAGATTTGATCATGAAGCTGGAAACATCAATGTATTGTACAAGTTCTCAAACATACGAATCATTCTTCTTTCGGATGATTGTTTGATCCAACTTCTTCCAAAGACACATTGCCATGAGATCCACATCCAGTCATCAGTCGAAGGCCCACATTGTGGATTGGTTCCTATCGGTGCACCATCAGCCAGCACCACTACCACTGGTCTGCAATGGGATTTGAGTTACTATCTGATCATTAACCTTTTAGCCTTTTAACTCATTTCCACAGCACAGATCGGCATCTTACTAAATTCTAATGGAAACTTGGCTTGGTTATGGTTTATTTGCAGCTGACACAGGAATGAGCTTTGGCGGTTTGATAAGCACTTGCAACATTGTGCACAAGGAGAAGGTTACTGTCAAGTCTGATACAGATCTTCTTTGGACTATATCTATTAAAAAGGATCTTTGAGGTACATCTTATGAATGCTGTTTTTGTGGTGTTTATAGTTTTTCGATATCATTGATCATTCATAGCTCAGTCTGCCTTGGTTTACGAGGGATCCATGGTGCTGCATCATTCTAAATTTTTTGTACTCCAGACGTGGAATATGAGTCAAATTGACACTATGCCATGTTTGAATTAGGTTATATCATTTGGGAATGAAACAAAAAGGAGCTATTTTGTAGGTTTTACCTTGTTTGATAAGTCATTGTTATTGATAAATTTACAAAAAAAAACCCTGTGTGATTTGTAGATAATTTATTGGTGTTTCTTAGTGTTTTTTTAAGCTTGAAATGATTGTTAGAGGATTCCCATATCTATCAAATGATGCCTAGCCATGTATCATTGAGCTGTAGATAATTTAGTTGTTTTCCATTGTAACAACTGTGTTTAGATGTGTCACTCCTTGATTAGATTAACTTTGCCTCTCTGGATTATTATTATTTCTTCACTTGTTGCATTTTGTTCTTTTTTAGCATGAATATCGGATCAGGAACTTCATTAGAAATCTTTGACGTTCTCTGATACGGGTTGATAAGAGGGAGTTTCATCATTGATGTCCAATGAAGAGATATATTTTCACAGCATCACATCGTAATCTTTAAAAACGAATGACAATTGATCAAAGGACGCATTTAAAATTATCGAATTCTAAAAAATAATATTTTACTTTCAGAATTCTTAAAAAGCAAATTTATTTTCCATTATACTGCTGCCAACAACTAATCCATTATTCTTTTCCAAAGTATCCAAGCCATAATTCAAAATAATAATAATAATAATAGTGTTTTGATTTGGATACACATAAACATCTCTCTTCTCTTCTCCTTTCTCTCTTAGTCCTAAATTAAAAAAAAAATAAAAACTTAATTATATTTCATATAAAAGATATTGATGATTCAAATTTATTTTTTTTAAAAATTAATCATTAAATTCAGGATAATTCTCTAAATCTATCCATTTTAATTTTAATTTTAAAATTTAATAAAAAAATTTAAAATACAAAATAAGGTTAATAAAAAAATTAAAAATATTTTTTATTTATTAATATCTAATTATAAAAAATAAAAAAATAATAAAATTTTAATTATTTTACTAAATATTTTCATTAAAAATTTATTGATGATCTTAATCTAAAATTGATATTAAATTAATATTATTCATTCTAAATAATTTTTGAAATTTATTTATATCTATATTTTAAAAATTTGAACTCTTTAAATTTATCAATAAATTTTGACAAAAAAAATAAGGACTTCCAAGAATTTAATTTTATTATACATTTACATCATTACAACCATGAATCCTTAAATTTGTCCATTTTTTATTTTTAATATTGGAGTCTTCATGAAAAATTAAAAACTTCTAAATAATATGATAACTCCAAACATACAAGTCTTTATTAATCACGGATCACAAGAAAAATAAACTAATAAGCATGCATTCATCATTCATTCATGCATGCTTATTATCTATGAGATGTTCCACACAATCAGTCTTATGATTATCTATGAAAAAGTAAATTAAAAAATTACAGTTGACTATTATAGGAGAGGGTATTGTCTCGACTTTGCTGAGATTTGATCCTTATCCACTGCAACAAATTTGCTTCGCAGTAACCAATTCAACCATGTCCCATTCATTTACCATGCATTCATCATTCATTTCATGCATGCAAGAGTAGTCATATTGCGCTCTCCAAGATTTATACAAAATGGAAATCTAATTAAAACTAATTTAATTAATCAGTTCATCCAAGAACTCTCTTGAGCCTCTGCATCTTCGTTTCATTTAGGAACGTAACTAAGGGTAGCAAAAGTTTGATTAAATTGAATTAATCGATCAAATTCAAAAATTCAGTTTGATTATTTCAAAATTTTATTTTATTTTTTAAAAAATTGATTATTTCAGATAATTCAGGTTGATTTCAATTTTAAAACTTCTAATTCAATTAAACTCAATAAATCTAAATTACTAAAGTTGCACAATTGTGGTGTTGATTTTCAAAATCAACACCACTATGGTGCAGAATAACACCACAGTGGTACTGATCTTTCGAAATCAACAGTACAGTATTCGTCACTTGGTATGCAATCATAATTTTATTTACGAGGCTTAGAACGAGACTTACACACCATATTTATCTTCTCCACACTCAACTCTTTCATTACATGCTAATTTTTTTTATCAATGGTGCCGCAGTAGGACATCAAGGTTGTCACTCAGGCACCTACGGTAAACGACATATTTACAGAAATTTTTTTTCAAATGGGGAGCGCAATCAAAGGATGCTGGGCGTCTAATGCACTTCCCGATTTACTCTGGTAGTCAGGAAAACTTAAAGAGATAGTCAATAGGGTTAACTGGGATTTATCATTACATGCTAATTTTTAAAAAATATAAATTCCTTAGGTCCATCATTAATAGATTTTGATCAAAAATTATTTATGAATCTAGAGAGTTTTGATCAGATCATTCCAAATGCTATAGGTTTTTGAGGTGCTTGAAGTCTATATATGACCAGAAATATCCAAAGATATTAGCTTGAAATTAGGATGCTTAAGAAAACATGGTTTGGGGGATGGAAATCAGGTGTGTTTGAAAAAAAAAAAGGTGTGTCTTTTATGCATTCGAAAACTTTAGATGCGCCCTTTCACAAATTAAAAAAAAAACTATATGATCTTTTTTAAATATTATAATTTAAATATCCTAGTAGTGCATATGAATCCATATATTTTTCTAGTAATTTCTTTTTTAAAAAAAAATTGATGCCGCTTCATTAATATCTTATTAAATTTTTTTATAGTTTAGACATCTAATTTTTTAATCTGATTAATTTTAAAAATAATTTATCCGAACACTAAATTTTTTTTATTAATTATCCAAATAAATTCAAAAATATATATGATTCCATTTCAATAATCAACCTCTTAAATTTTTTATTTTATTAAAAAAATATTCTTTAATAAATCATGAGTATTTAAAAAAAAATGATAATCATGAGTGGTCGGTCCAGGATTGCGTTTCCTATTTAAGTTCCAGGGATAAAGTCGGGAAGCGCATACGGCGGTCATCAGGTCCTTTGATTGCGTTCTCCATTTGATTCCTATAAATACGCCGTAGTTGGAGATCGAACCGTCAGATTATAATTCGATCCTACCGTTGCACCATTGCCCCGGGATTCATGAGTATTTAAGATAAATCATCAGGTAGTTGATCGTTAGCATCATTGATCCATTTTTATTTTTAAATTTTAACCTACTACAACAACATACCTCGATGGTCGTTGCCAAGATGCGGAAGTAACCAATGAACTAGTTGGTGGGTGTGACAGTTGGTTCAAATATTCCAACGCAGCAGTGACATGATAATTCACTGCCGATTGGCCCTGCTTTTTGCTGCCACCCACGATGATGCTGCATCCTTCCCCAGCAAGCAAGCTCCAGCTCCAGATTGACTCACCAATCCTGCGACATTTGCCAACTGGCAACGGCACTGTGTTCGATGAAATGGATCATCGAGTCTGGGGACGCGTGGTCGGTACTTCATTTCACAGGCCTCTACTCTCTTTTAGCACGGGACACGCCCATCCTGACACCCAGGCCTCGACCGCAGTAGCAGCAGTGTGAAACAGTCAACTTCAGTTTCACAATACACTTCAATAAAACTATATATATATATATATATATATATTTATATATCTCCCGCGCGATATGCCCATAATTTACTATCTAACAGTTTCACACAATCGATTCTATCATCTAATAACTGGGGATCGAATCATGAGTCCCTGGATCATAACCAGTCGGATGTCCTATCGTTGTACCATTACCCGGGATCGCGTAGGGACGGTGCGCGGCTGATCAATTTCGTCCTTTAGTTCCAAATTCTTATCATAGTGCATTAAAATGAACCAAAATTTACATCAATATTGACCACCACAATGACCAACTTTGTTGAAGGCTTATGACTAAAAGTATCGAGCTCAAAACTCATGGTTGGAAATGATAAAATATTTTCAAAATTTATTTTTAGAACCTAAGTATTTTGATAAAAAAAAATTAGTGATAGTTATTGAAGTTATGAGAAATAAGGTTATGGTTGATCGAAAATTACTTTCAGACAATCAAATAAACCCTAGGGGTTAGGGTTACAAAACTACAAATTTAGGGTTACACAAATCAAATTAATTTGGCATATTAGGTCGACTGAAAAAGCCTTTTCGAGTGACCGAACAAGTTATGGGTTCCAAAATTGGGGATGTAGTTATTATGTTTGCATAAATTGGTATTTGCAGTCAACTTGAAATAGTTTTCTAGGCGATCAATCCCTTAAAGTTTTTTGGGAGATTGAATCGACTTAACATTTCCAAGCGACTAAAAACTCCCTATATAAATAGTCCTCTAACAACCCTTCAATCCTCTAAAAATGTCCAATTCTTTTTTTTTTCTCAATTTTGACCCATGTACTTTCTAAAATGCCTAAGTAATGCCCTAAACTAATTTTTAAGTTCAGTAATTTTAATTAATTAATTAGTACCTTATTTTTTATACATTTTAGAAATATTAAATTAAAACCTAGGGCACAAACCGACGAAGTTGTTCCCTCTCTGTATCCTAGCTAGGACTCTAGGTTAAGTGAGGAATTAAGGTTATCTTTTCACACTAGAATATTTATATACTAGATATTTGGACCCTACAATTTTTAGTGAATATTGCCCTAACATTATTGAAATTATAGATTATTATAATTTTGGTAAATCTAGTTTATTGCATGCATCCTATTAACTTAGACCTATGTTTTGAATTTTATCATAACTTGACTCAGATAAGTGATACAATATTTCATACTAGATCAAGACTTAGAGACATATTTTGTAGCCCTGAAATCATTATGGAGCATTTAGATTGTAGGTAGGCTAGTCAGATTGTAGGCAGGCTAGTAATTTACCCTCATTTTTATTGAGGTTAATGTCGACACACCTTCATTGTAGGATATTTCAGAGCACCTAATAATTAATGCATTGTACAAGGTCATAATTGTTGATGCAATCGTTCTTATGTCAAGGTTGACCAGTTTAACTAAGTTCGATTTGATTTGAGTTGGATTTTGATATTTGATCAATATATTAGTTAGATGTCAAATAGATCAAGATTGACCAGATACTTGATAATGAAGAAAGGTCAAGTAAATTAAGATTGACTGCATACTTGATGGTAGAGAAGTCCAAGTGGGTCACGGTTGATCGAACACTTGACATACAAGGGAAAATCTATGTGGATCGAGGACCATACACTTGACACGAGATAAAAAATTCAAATATGTTATGGTTGACTGAACAATTGACATGCATGAGGAAGTCTAGGTGTATCATGACGGACTGACACGTAGCATGAGACAGAAAATATAAGTGAGTTACAGTTAATTGAACATTTGGCATGCAAGAAAAAGTCCAAGTGGATCATGGAGAACCGGACACTTGGCACGAGATGGAAAGTCCAAGTAGATCATAAAGGACTGGACACTTGGTGATCAGAATTCCAATATGAAGTTGACATGAGAAGAAAAATCTAAGTGGATTATGGTTGGCCGAACACTTAGTGATCAAAAGTCCAATAGAAAGTTGACATAATGAGAAATCTAATTGGATCACAGTTGATCGGATACTTAATGATTGGAGATGACGGATGTTCAAGTGGATCGTGAAGGACCAGACACTTAGCATAAGTGTAGAAGTTCTAGCAAGTCAAGGTTGATCGGATGCTGGGTAATGGAAAGTCCCAATAGGTTATGGATGATCAGATGTTGAGCAGAAGAAGTCCTGGTAGGTTGAGGTCAATCAGATACCAGACAAGATGAGATTTCAATCTTAAAAATACTGAAATAGGGTTATCAATCAATTGCTAGGTAACAACAATCAATTGACAAATTATAAACTCAAAATTTAGAGTTTAAAAGGGGTTTACTGCTTGACCAATCAATTGTTGTTGGTCAACAATTGATTAGTGGCTAGCAATCAATTGATGTGATTGGTAGACCGTGGCGAGTAAACAGAAGGCTTCCAAATTAATTGGCCAATTCGATTGGAAGTAAGCAATCGATTGATGTGGCTTATCAATGGATTGGTCAAGTAAAAAAGAGTTGTTCTTTAAACGGTTGGATTCGATGTGACAATCAATTGGTGATGACAAGCAATCGATTTCTAGATGGAAATCAACCCTAACAACAACCGCATAAGTAGGGTTTCGCTTGAAAGAGAAGGGGCCGATTCTTGAGGATTTGAGGATGAAGTGCTATTGCAATTTTGGACCAACAAGAGATAATTCAAAGCAACAATAAGCATCCAAAGCAAAACCCACTTGTGTCAACATGTTTGTTTCAATTTCTCTTGATTTCATTTGTATCTTTATACTTATTTGTGTTTATTGCAAGAACAACTTATAAGAGGCTTTTTCGCCTCCAAAAGATATCTGAGAAGGAGAAGATTTAGTGGTGGTAGATCACTAGGATTAGACCTTGGATTAATCGCCTTAAGAGATGAATACCAAGTAAAACCAAAGTGTTGTGCATGTGGCATCAAGTTTGATTTAAGTATTCCACTACGTATTCAAATGATGAGTCTGCAATAGAGAAGAAGCGAGTGTGGCTATTCACCCCCTCTAGCTCATACAGGTCCTAACAAATGGTACCAGAGTAAGGCAACTCTTCATCGGACTAACCGTCGAAAAGAACACAAAGCTAGAGGAGGAAGAAGAAGGCATGATTTTGAGCCCTTCAATAATTATAAGTCATCGGACTAACCATTGAAAAAAGACAACCGCAAAGGAAGCTCAAATTTTGGGATGAATCCCTGGGATGGATTCAGATATGACATTCGAATACCTACGTCATTAGGATTGGGAGGATTTGAGCATTGGAAGGCAAGGATGGAAAACTTCCTCAAGATGGACATAGAGTAATGGTTTACCTTAATGGAAGAGTTTGACATTCCAATGGATAACAAAGGAAAACTCCTTGAAAAGAACAAATGGACTAAAAATCAAATCCAAAAATTTGAGATAAATGACAAGGTAATCAAAATCTTAGTTAATTTGATTCTAATGATAGCTTGTGTAAGATAGATAAATACAAGGATGCAAGTGAGCTATGGAGCAAGTTGGCCAAGCTCAATGAAGATCCAACCTTGGCACAAAATGAAGATGAGTTCGAGGACTCATTGTCTCAAGAACAAGCGAACTCAGAGATTGAGATGTGCTCAACATTTGAGGAGCATAATGAAGAAATGTCAACCTCAAGGATTGGGGGTAGAGGCTTTTGACATCAGAATGAGAAGAACTCTATACATCCATAGCCAACGAGGAAGAAGAGGGTGCCACCTCTACGAGCGGAGATAGCTCAACTCATGAAGATATAACAATTTCTATTGTTAAAAATAAAGATCATAGCATTTGTTTCGAGTGTAGAAAAAAGGACACTTCAAGAGCAAGTGTCCTAAATTGATGAAGAAGAAGGCTCAAGTGACACCATGGATAAAGGAGAAATCAAAGGAGATCAGAGCCGTGATACGAAAGGACAAGGAGCACATAATATGCTTCTTGTGCAATCAAAAAGGATATTATTGAAATTAATGTCCAAGGGGGAGGAATCCAACTAAGAACAAAGGAAGGAGTTCAAATCAATGAAGAGCTCCTAAGGTATCATTTAATAATTCAATTCTCTTGTGCCATGATAAAAATCATGCTAGACTTAAAATAGACTTAAATTTTATGAATTTTATGCATATTATCAGGAAAATAGAAGGCATGATAAATCCAAGGATAATTTTAGGTCATATCATGTTAGAACAATCTTACCTAAGGATAGAAATATAGAAAATAATCTAGGCAAAAATCTTAAATAATTTGGACATATGCCTAGAAAGAAAAATGGCCAAGGCAATCATGAAAAATCAAAATTTGAGGATTTGGAGATTGAAAATCAAGTCTTGAAGTCGAGACTAATTAAGTTAGAAAAAAACCCTTAGGAAGATGGAAAATATGTTCAAAGGGTCAAAAAAAAATAAAATTTAAGTTTAGGTAGATAAGAGTCATCTAAGGGTAAGAAAGGTTTAGAATACAAACCTAAGTCCAAGGAACATGGCTTCATATATATATATATATGTATATATATATATATATATAGAGTTCTATATAACTATGGAACTGATCCTAAATTTAGGAGTCAAGTCAAGGTTATAAAAGAAGTCATCCCTAGAGTTGCTCTTGATGAGACAATAATAACTAAGGCTTCTAAGAAGCCTCAAAAAGTTATTAGGAAGATATCTAGGAAGGTTGTCCCTAGTACACCTAAGGAGCTCTAATAGGTATTGAGTTTCTAAGAGTATGATTTCTTCACACTAGATGGGTATAGGATGTGTCAACTCAAATTGAAAGGGTAGTTAACCCAATCATATGAAGTTGACATTTAAAGATATTTTTAAGGTATTGTAATATCTTGAGAATGAAAATTTAAATTTTATCCTTGAGGATTTTATAGTGTGCCAATAAGAATTTGAGGTCTTGAGATTAATCAAATTGGCACAAATAGAATAGAATTGTAAAGTGTGTCAAGTGTGAGTTTTTAGCATATTTGAGGGGGATAGGATCACTTATGTCAAATTGTGTATTTAGCATAATGATTAGATGATAACGTTTAGATTTAAAATCTAGGTATTTTTACTCTATTATATTACCATGCTTGTGTGCCCTATCACTTGCCATAACAATATAATATACCATGTACTCATCTTGACATAATACTATGTTTTTCTTTTTAATCAAATGTTGTTTGATATTTCCTTGTCATACATGCATCGATTGAGTATGATAATTTTTTGTGACCAACTGCAGTTTCTCGATTTACCTCCTCACAAATGGTCGTGGGGTTGATGTAAGGTGGCATTCCACCTTTATGCAGAAGAGTATGATAATTTTTTTTTGAAAACTTATGCAGGACAAAAATGACATTAATTGACAATCATAGGGTTAACTTATATGTGTATTGAGATACATTAGATACAAGTGAGATATCAGAAGGATGAACAAAGCTCGAGATGTTGATTTGGTGCATCAAAATAAGCTTTACTTTCATCAAAATAAATCGATTTTATATGGTTAATCATGAGGAAAACTAATATGTAAGTCATATGCATTTAGCTCATACATCATGGTTGGAAATTGATTTTGAAAACTATTTTTAAATTATTTTGAAAACCTTTGGTGAAGCTTATATGTTAATAGGAATCACTATTGATAAGATTGATACAAAATTAGAGTGAAACATTGAAGTTTTCAATAATTTTCAACTTTGTACCATTCTTTGAAATGGTATATTCTCATAAAAAAAATTATTTTTCTGTGATAGTATTTGACATATGTAATATTTGTATGAAATTTCATGATTTTTTAAAAAACTTAGAATTACTTATGAATTTATTAATTTTGGTCTGAAAATAAAAATTACAGTTCCAGACATAGCAATCGATTGCTATCAGTTATCAATCGTTTGTTGTCTATATCAATCGATTACTATTAGTAATTAGCAATCGATTTATAACTGTATTTTTTTATTGAAATCAATTTATTTTAGTTAGTTAAGCTCACTATTAGATAATTTAACTATCTGTAATCCTATGATATACTTAGATGAGTATTCAAAGAGTTTTTTTTCTTGATGAAAATGAGAAAGGGATGTTAAAAAGGAAAAGATGAGAAATTAAGGAGGAGTTTTAGATTTAAGGTTGAATCTTTAACCTCATGACTTGGATTTTAGAATTTCTTAAAGGTTTAGGAACTCAAAATCATTATTGGTGCAATGATTGAAGTTGGAGGATGCTTTGAGGGAGAGATCCACCTTAAATGCATGATTTGGGTATAAAAGGGGGGCCCCCGGGGCAGAGCTGAGTTAGTTACAACGGAGTAGAGTTGCAGAAGTGGACAAGAGTTCGAATCTCGACGAAGCCGAGATAATACCCTCTTCCGTCGTGGTCAACTATAGTTTCTCGATTTACCTCCTCACAGATGGTCGTAGGGCCGACGGTACCGTGTGGAGCCGCTGGGGTGGCGGATTCCACCTTTTGTAGAAGAAAAGGGTATAAAAGGGGGATATTTGAAGGATTAAAGAGATGATTGAAGGATTGTGTGCTCTAGGTTGAGCATTGGATAAAATGGAAGATAGGTAACCTTCATTTGTGAAGATTGGATTGGATACGATAAATGAATCATGACAAAAAAAAAGTTTGTTGTATGCCAAAGGGGGAGGTCCTACAATTTATGTTAGGAAACCCTCATTCATGCCTTGGCATGAGAATAAAGATGAAGAAGAAAGTTGGGCTAATAAGTTGTCCTAACTTAAATATATTGTCAAACATCAAAAAGGAAAAGATTATTAGTGCAATCGAAGGTCAAGGTTAATTAGGTTGACCAAATTTGATTTGACTCAAGTTGGATTTCGATGTTTGATCAATATATTAGTTAGATGTTAAGTAGGTCAAAATTGATTGTTACTTGACAGTGAAGACGAATCAAGTAGGTCAAGATTGACTGTATACTTGACGATAGAGAAGTTTAAGTGGATCACGGTTGATAGAATACTTAACATGCAATATGGGTCATGGAGAATCAGACATTTGGCATGAGAAGGAAAGTTCGTATGGATCACGATTGATTGGACACTTAACATGCAAGTGAAAGTCCAAATGAGTCATAGAGAATCGAACACTTGGCACAAGATTAAAAGTTCAAGTAAGTCATGGAGGACCAAACACTTAGTGATCAGTAGTCCAATAGGGAATTGACATGATAAGAGAAATTCTAATGGATTACGATTGATCGGATACTTGGTGATAGGAACTCCAACAGAGAGTTGACATAATGAAAAATCCAAGTGGATCACAATTGATCGGACACTTGATGATCGAAGATGATGGAAGTCCAAGTGGATCATAAAGAATCAGACACTTGACATGAGTATGAAAATCTTAGTAGGTCAAGGTTGATCGGATGTTCAGCAACAAGAAATCTCAATATGTCACGGATAACTAGATGTTGGGTAGAAAAAGTCTTAGTAGATTGAAGTCAATCGTATACCAGGTAAAATTAGATTTCAACCTTGCAAAGGCTAAAATAGGGTTATTAATCGATTGCTAAGTAGTAGCAATTGATTAGTAAACCCTAAACCCAGAATTCAGGGTTTAAAGGGGGTTTGCTGCTTGACCAATTAATGTGATTCATCAATCGATTGGTAGACCATGACCAGCGAACAGAAGGCTTCCAAATCAATTAGCAATTCAACTAAAAGCAATCAATTGATTGGTGTGGCTCACCAATCGATTGATCAAGTAAACAAGAGATATTCTTTAAACAGTCGGATCCAACGTGTCAATCAATTGGTGATGACAAGCAATCGATTGCTAGATGGAAATTAACTCCAACAACAACCATATAAGTAGGGTTTTAATTGAAGGAGAATGGGTCAATTCTTATGGGTTTGAGGACGAAATGATGTTGCATTTCTGGACCAACAAGAGGTAATTCAAAGTAACAACACGTATCCAAAGCAAAGCTCATTTGTGTAAAAATGTTTGTTTTATTTTCTTTTGATTTCATTTGTATTTTTATATTTACTTATGTTTGTTGCAAGAATAACTTGTAAGAGGTTTCTTGCGCTTCGGAAGATATCCGAGAAGCAGAAGATTTAATAGTGGTAGATCGCTAGAACTTGACTTTGGATTAGTCGCCTTAAGAGATTGATACCAAGTAAAACTAAGGTGATGTGCATGTGACATCAAGTTTGATTTAAATATTCTCCTGTGCATTCAAACGACGAGCTCACAATCAAGAAGAAACGATCAGAGCTATTCACCCCTTCCTCTTGCTCACACGAGTCCTAACAATAATATAATGCATACTACCTTTGGCCACTAGAGAATAGTTAGTCTTCAAACCCTATCATCTATTTATTGTATATGCATTTAGACATCATTTATATATCGACATAGTCTTCTAGTTTTTAAGACTATCATTTACTATTGTGGTTGTCGTTCTAATAGAAAAGTTCACATGCCCTACTGTCGTATCATCACGTCATTCATTACATCTTTAGGAGTAGATACCACCTAGGGCAAATTAATGCCCTTGTCTGAGTCATTGTTTTATAAGATAAGCTTTAAATAAATACCCTTTTGATTTTCAATCGAAGTAGTAGATGCATTCTTTAGTTTGTTCGCAAATGGTTCCATTTATTCCTCATCAAATTTGCATACTTTAACATTTCAATAAAATGTGGAATCTGTCAATCCAGCGACCTTACATGGTTGGTCACACGATCATCTATGAAAGATAAATCAAAAAATTACAGTTAACCACTACGAGGAAGGGCATTGCCTCACTTCGTTGAGATTCAATCCTTGTCTACTTTAACAAGTCTGTCCCATAGTAACCAACTCAACCATGTTCCGAGGGGCAGTAAATTTGCATACCAACTATACTATACTCGCAGTAGAATTCTTTATCTTAAAATTAATTTAACGGAAATAATAACTGCACAAAGGATCATTTGTTTTAACAAACAAACAAATTACAAAAAATCTTCATTCACAGTGGCATTCTCTGAATTAAAATTCATTTAACGAAAATAATAATTGCACACAAAAATTATGGCCCTGTGCTATAGCTAGCTAGCTATATAGCTAGTGATCAGGAACAACGTGCGGATATATCTTGGTGCTCCACAGCATAGTGTTTAGTGTACTCTATGTATAAAGATGTACTGGCCGACAAAGTTAAAAGAGTTGTTTCTTTCAGATCTTTGCATAAAAAGACAGACAAACTGTGACATGCATATATATAGATATATCTACATCAGATAAGATAAATGGAACAAAGAAACTTAAATTCTTCAGAATATATTTCATTAATCTTCCAAATCCTTAACTAAGTACTTATAATTAGAGGAACACTAGCTAGGCATTATGTTTCTTTCACTAGTGTAGTGGGAAATATTTATAACAAACAGTTCTCAGTCATGTTGTACAATCTAATCACTTATTATAGAATTGATCAAGATGATGGCTAAAGTGTTGGGGAAGATGAGACAACCTATTAATTCTTCCTAGATCCCAATGCACAGTCCATGGGAGGGTTTTGCCATCGGTGCCTAAATTCCACTAGATTAATATTACATTGATAGACATGAGTAGAGAAGCATATATATTTAAATGAATTTTAATTCTCTTAGTAGTACCTAATAATAATTGTATGAATGCAATTTCTTCCTTTAATTATTGCTTATTTTTGATACAATATCTGAACTCTAACCACTGCAAAATTGTTGTTAAACTAAATTTCTAACAAATATTATCAGTTAAAAGCATTATTTTGTTTATCTGAATTTTAGTGATCCTTTCATACAATCACAATTTGTCATCACTAATATATAATCTTAGCATACAAGGCTGTCATAAATCAATAGAAATATGTATACGTCCAAGGAGCATTATATATATGATCAGGATTTGCAATAAACAAAACTATATATATATATAAACTTGAAGAATTGCTGTTATAGGATATCTTCACACTAATCAATAGTTAACCATTTAATCATCATGAGATTAAAGTTAATTTGTACAAAATAATAACACCTACAGTTACAAGAATACCAAGGATGAACATGGAGCATGCACTAGTTAACTTCAAGTTTTCCTTTTATTTTGTAAAAAACATGCATGCTCAAGAATTCCTGCCATGAAGAAGAAATCAGATAAAATTATATATTGCCACTTATGTTTCACAATCTTTCATCTGTGCCTTTACTTTTGTTAATATGAGAAGATAAAAGGAAAATGAAAGAACAAATAAATATAATTTTAAAAAAAATCATTGTTCTGACTGCTATGATCAATCAAACAAGGTAATTGTGCTCTAAACATGAATTCTTCCATAGTATATATCATCTATCCACAGATCTAATATATTATATTGGTCATCTGCATCATTTACTTTCTCATAAATTAACTTTATATAATTAACATTTCAGCATATGAAAATGACAAGATATATATGAAAATTTTAAAATATTTAATGACCACCCTTTATGGCATAAAAAATAGCTGAAAATAATTTCTATATGTATTGCCTCGAATGAAGTAGCTTCATCAAGAAAAACTGGGCATAAATGGAATTCCTTTGTCAGACATGCATGATGAACACATAGAAAGCAAATAAATCAGTCACACAAGATCAAACAATATAATCAAGCACCAATTTGGTCGTCGACAATCAACTCGAATCGAAGAAGAAGAAGAAGAAGACGGAGTACCTTAATTAAAATTAGCTGGAAAATTAAAGCAGTTCAGGCAGAGGGATCGCTGCTGCAATTATTTCTATCCATGGGATGAAAGGAGAAGGGAGCAGCACCCGCGCCGCCACTTTGATCTCTGGCGCCGGAGGAGGAGGAGGAGGCCACCCGATCGCCCTCCATCTCGCGGTACTTTTGCAGGTACCTTCGCATGGGCTCGACATAGTCGTCGAATCCGAGGGCGTTGAGCGCCCAGCAGATGTCGTCGCCATTGACGGTCTTTCTCTTCTCCTTGTGGCACTTCTCGGAGGCCTCCCCGGTGACGAAGCTGATGAACTCCGACACGCACTCCTGCATCGTCTCCTTCGCCTCCTTGGAGATCTTCGCATTTGGGGGCAGAATCTGCTTCATGATCCGCCCCACGTTCGCGATCGGGAGAAGCCTGTCCTGCTCCTTGATGCCGCCGCCACTGCTGCCGGCGCAGTCGTGCTGCTTCCCGTCAGGAGACTCCATGCTGCCTCCCTCTATGCTATCAGCAGCCACAGTAGTCAAACTCAAACCTGCCCATCAGGAGAGGAACTCACTTCCTGCTTGTCTACCTTATAAACTTATCATACTCGCTCGATCGATCACTCACTCGCATACGTATATATGTATGTATACCAGGTGATGATGGATAAAACTAACGATCGAGAACAGGAGTTGAGGAGCAGTCTAATGAGGAGATCATATAATTAAATTAACCATGGTTAGGGTTTGGAAGATTCTCTTGTTATAACTTGTGGAGGTACTTGGTAGGTAGTGATGGGTTAAGGAGGTGGAGATTCTGGTCAACATGTGCGTCCCTCCGTCCGTGTAGGGCACTGCGGGAGGGGAGGGGAGGGGAGGAGAGGGGAAGACAATTCAAAGGCAGGCGAGGGAGGTGAGGTGAGAACAATTATTGGGTGCAGGAAATGGTGGATGGTGAGCCAATGATTGGACCCCACATAGCAATAGCGATAGGGATTGGTCCCCCCTCTCCCTAAAGCTTTCATAATTGTACTAGGCAGATCTATCACGTGTGCATGTGCTGCCTCAAATCCAGTCACTTATCCAAACTCTGTGTTGGGCTGTGTGTGTGAGAGAGAAAAAAAAATATCATTTTTGAGGATGGTCGATTCGGTCTCATAGAAATTTTTTATTGATCATCAAAATAAATCAAGAAATACAAGTAACAGTCAGTCCACACACAATCACAGATGCCTAAGTGATAACCTGGATATCCTACTGCAGCACCATGCCCCGGGGACTAAAATTATAGTGAATAAACTTTTTATAACGACTTCATATTAGAAAATTTTCTCAAGAATTTTTTAGAGGCACGGTACCACTATGTTGATAAGAATCTACTGTCGAAACAACACCTTAGTCAACAAATACATATTGCTAAAACTTAAATCAAAATAACATCTCAGTGAATAAATACATATTGCTAAGAGAACTCAAATCCAGAATCTTAAGTAACATATATCTTTCTATTTATCATTTGGGATAAAATATTTCGACATGTGTGAGAGAGAGGGAGAGAGAGAGAGAGAGAGTTTTGAAAGTTTCAACTCTCCTTCCACTCATAAATTAATAAATTAATGAAGGAGCCTAGGACTTAATTCATTATATTATTAGAATAAAAGTCTATATAATATATTTTTAATGACGTTAAATTTGTAATGATATTATAAATTAACTCCTTTTTTTCCACTTTGATATTGACGTTGTACAAGGATAATAATTATTTTAAGTCTCATTTTTATAATAAAATTTTAGAGAAGATATTGAAAATCTTCAAACGTATACATGTCCTTTCTAGATTTAATTAAATAAAATTGATTTAAAATAAATAATAATGTTGTAATAATAATTAAATAAAGATTCTAATGATATAAAAGATGAAATAACCTTAATATAATGATAAAAATTATTTGAAGTCCAAAAAAATTTTAAATGGTGTTTTTTTTATCTAAGATTGGGCCGTTAGGGGTTACACTTAGTAATAAATATAGATCTTTAAACAAGTTTCAATTTGATATTTTAAAATTTCATGATTTAATCCAAGTCAAAAGTTATGATCTTTTAAAACTTAAGTCCCTTATTACAAAGCTTTCTAAATTTGTGATGCCCCCAGGGGGCCACGACCATATTGGTAAGCATGGTCAGGCCGTATTAGCCTCTTCGTCAAGTGGCAGTAAGAGATACAACCATGTCAAAGAATATAATTAACTCGTGTTTGAGGTTAGAAATCTTAATTGTTGCTCCATTACTATGTCAAATATCATCTTATATTTTTTTAACATTTTATAATATCAAGATATCAATATATCAATGTTGACTTTAAAGGTATCTTGATTTAAAAATATAATGACGGTCTAAAATATAAGAAAAGATTTATATTCAAGGGCATTTTTATATATCTTATTATTATCTTAAACTCATTTAAAATATCAACAATTATAAGTGTCTCCTTTATTAATTTATAATGATACTAATAAATATTTATTATATTAATTTATAAAAAATATTAAAAATTATTACTAATAAAATATGTAATCTTAATTTAAAATTTATACATCAATATATGTTGATTCCGGTAGCTCCGGGAGTACGCAAACTGATATGTATCGTCGAGGCTAGTGTTCGACACTATCTCCGTAAACGATATTGCTCCGCTACGGTGCTAACGGATAGCAGCAACTCGTTCCCAAGATACAACGACGATCGCCTCGGAATAGTAGCACTCCAAATTTCGAGACCGGCGAACCTTCTCGTAGGCTTCTCGGACTCTTTATGCAGAGGATGCTCGAATGCTATGCTATGGATTGCAAAGATTGAATGAGATGAGTTTCCAATAGAAAGGGGATGTATATATACTTGGTGAAGAGGTAAGTATCCTTTGGTGAGGGCTGATCTGGATCGTTCATTTTGAAAGGGTATAACCCTTTAAAGATCTTTTAATCTCAGCCATCAGATTTGAAGAGTTATAACTCTTCAAATGACTTTTGATCTGATCCATTGATCTGAAGAGTTTTATCTCTTCATATTTATAATATGATCTCGTCCGTTGGATCTGAAGAGATTTAACTCTTCAGCCTAACTTGATCTCAGCCGTCAGATTTACTCTATTAATCCGACGCTTCAGATCAAACCCCCTCATCAATGGTCAGATTATGACCCAGAGCCATCAATGCTCCAGATCGCATCCACTGCGATCTATTACCATCTTCGATCCGACGGTCGCCATCTGTCTGCCCAGTCAGCGCTCTCTGTACAATCACGCGCCATGCAGGCACTGCCACCTGGAGCATAAATAAAAACTCCTCAGCTCCTCGCGACGACGCGTACGTGCGAAGTGCAAAGTGCGCCTACAAAGCGCCCATTGCGCCCGTGCGCACGTGGCGGGTGGCGGGCTCACAGGTGCGAGCACCTGCTCGCCCATGGGTAGAGAGCACCTGTGCTTTTTGTGTTAACTCCATTAACACAGCAACACATATAAGGAAACTTTAGCTTGCGCCGGTTAGCGATGTGGGACTAAAACCCCATCTTTTCCTTAACGTTATTTTGGACACAACTTTAGCCAATTAATTTCTCATTCACCCGTAATCGGTTTTGAGCAAATTAATAGTCTAGATTTATCTACGCGAAACATAGATTTCGATTTTGAAGTCATATCAGACTTCCAACGATCGATGGCACCTTAATTTTGCCTTGCAAAATCATATCCAACAATCCCCCACATGAATGGAAATTAATGCAATGTATGTATGCATGCTGACACTTTACAAGAGTCCAATCGATAAGTCACTGCATCGGGAGAGGTAGCTTGTGGCTTTGAACCTTCCGTAGTGGAATGCTATCGAGTATACTAGGCTGCGCAGTGAACGTGATGTCTTGAACTGCTCAGCTGTTGGTGTATACTAAGACAATAACACCCACACAGAGACCTATCTCACCTACTTTAGGTTCTCATGGTTGGTTCCATTTCGGCCATGGACACCATCTTGGATTCATGAGTGTTTCATTGAAGCGGCCTGTCTTCACACTCACATAGGTGACACTTCTATCAAGAGTATCCTACCATACTCCACCTTATAAGGTATAGAAGTCATTAAAAGCATAAGCTTAACCTCACTACATGTGGTAGGGCAGCACCAATTCATCCTAGGATTGGGATAGAGATAAAATATCTCATGTGCTGTAACACAACTTCTGTAACTTCGTTGTCCCATTGAACCAAGATCTTGGGATCTCCAGTCAACAAGGTTGGGTTACCGCTACAGTCGTTTTCAGTTGTAGATTTTTAATCTCATTCCTCTTGATGAGCAGTATACTTGATCTCGACTCAATCCCTTCGTAAGAGGATCTGCCAAATTATCTTTGGACTTAACATAGTCGATTGCAATCACTCCATTCGAGATCAACTGCCTAATGGTATTATGTCTACGACGTATATGTCGTGACTTACCATTATACATACTACTCTGTGCCCTTCCAATCGCCGATTGACTATCACAGTGGATAAGTACGGCAGGCACAGGTTTCGTCCAGCTCGGAATATCTTCCAAGAAATTCCGCAGCCATTCAGCTTCCTCAGCTGCTTTGTCTAGTGCTATAAACTCGGATTCCATAGTTGACCGAGCAATGCACGTCTGCTTAGTGGATTTCCAAGATACCGCTCCCCCACCGATCGTGAATACATATCCACTAGTGGATTTGGAGTCTTTTGTATCTGATATCCAATTAGCATCACAATATCCCTCTAACACAGCGGGATATTTTCCATAATGTAATCCATAGTTCATAGTATATTTCAAATACCTAAGAACTCGCATTAATGCTTTCCAATGGGTGTCGTTTGGATTACTCGTAAAACGACTTAGCTTGTTGACCGCACAGGCAATATCCGGACGTGTGCAGTTTGTGAGATACATCAAACTGCCTATTATCCGAGAATATTCCAACTGCGATATGGGTTCACCATGGTTTTTCGCTAAGTGTTGACTTAGATCCATAGGTGTTTTCACTGTAGAGAGATCATGCGCATTGAACCTTTTCAATACTGACTCTACATAATGGGATTGTGTCAAAACTATCCCATCAGATGTCCTGAGAATTTTAATTCCCAATATAACATCTGCTTGACCCATATCTTTCATATCGAAATTCTTGGTCAACATTTTCTTTGTAGTCATGATTACATCATGATTACTACCCATTATTAGCATGTCGTCTACGTATAGACACACGATTACATATCCTTCAGGTGTGTTTTTGACATAAATGCATTTGTCACATTCATTTATTCTGAATTCGTTTGACAGCATTACTTTGTCAAATTTTTCGTGCCATTGTTTAGGCGCTTGCTTAAGTCCGTACAATGACTTAACAAGTCGACACACCTTCTTCTCATTTCCTGGAGCCACAAACCCCTCGGGTTGCTCCATATAAATTTCTTCTTCCAACTCACCATTTAAGAACGCAGTCTTAACATCCATTTGATGTATTTCAAGGTCATACAGTGCTGCAATGGCTATTAGCACTCGTATGGACGTAATCCTTGTCACCGGTGAGTAGGTATCGAAGTAATCAAGGCCTTCCTCTTGCTTGTACCCCTTGGCTACAAGTCTGGCCTTATACTTGTCAATCGATCCATCAGCTTTATACTTGCGTTTTAGTATCCACTTACAACCTAATGGTTTATTACCAGAAGGAAGGTCTACTAATTCCCAAGTATGATTATTCATGATGGACTCGATTTCACTATTGACAGCTTCTTTCCACATTGGAGCATCGGGACTAGAGAGAGCTTCACTTAATGTTCTTGGGTCCATCTCTGACATAAAAGTCATGAAATCTGGCCCGAACGATTTCTCAACTCTAGCCCGTTTGCTACGACGTGGCTCTTCGCTTTGATCGTCAATAGTCCTTTTATAACAACTAAGTTCGGTAACGTCATTTCCGTTTGAACTTCCGTTGTTATCACTTTCAACGTTTCCCTTCTTATTTGGGAATACGTTTTCAAAGAATATCGCATTCCGAGATTCTATGGTTGTTCCCACATGAATATCAGGAATGTCTGATTTGTGAACTAGGAAACGATATGCACTACTATTATGGGCATATCCGACAAATACCGCATCGAACGTTTTAGGTCCGATCTTTACTTGCTTGCTTCAACGTTTCCCTTCTTATTTGGGAATACGTTCTTCAAAGAATATCGCATTCCGAGATTCTATGGTTGTTCCCACATGAATATCAGGAATGTTTGATTTGTGAACTATGAAACGATATGCACTACTATTATGGGCATATCCGACAAATACCGCATCGAACGTTTTAGGTCCGATCTTTACTTGTTTGGTTTAGGTACTTCGACCTTTGCCAAGCACCCCCACACTTTCAGGTATTTGTACGATGGCTCGCGGCCTTTCCATAGTTCGTATGGAGTTTTATCACTTTTCTTGTGAGGGATTTTATTGAGAATGTGATTTGCCGATAATATTGCTTCCCCCCACAAGTTCTGAGGTAAGCCTGAATTTATCAACAAGGCATTCATCATCTCCTTTAGTGTCCGATTTTTACGTTCGGCAACACCATTCGATTGAGGTGAGTAAGGCGCCGTTGTTTGATGAATAATGCCAGATTCTGAACAAAATTCATTAAACGGTGCACCATATTCTCCACCTCTATCGCTACGAATTATTTTAATTCGTTTGTCAAGTTGATTTTCAACTTCTGTTTTATAGGTTCTGAACGCCTCTAAGGCTTCGTCTTTACTTCTTAAAAGAAAGACATAACAGAACCTCGTGCAGTCATCGATAAAAGTAATGAAATACTTTTTACCTCCTCTAGTTTGCACGAATTTCAAGTCACATAGATCACTATGTATTAACTCTAGAGGAGTCGTTGACCTTTCTACCGAATGAAAGGGTAGTTTCGTCATTTTAGCTTCCACACACACTTCACATTTATGTGTTTCGTCAACATTGACGTTCGGTAATAAATTTAGTTTGACGAGACGTTTCAGCGTATTATTATGCACATGTCCGAGTCGATCATGCCACAAATTGAAACACTCAACAACATAGCTGGAAGCTTTTATTTTATTACCATCAAAATTTCGGAGTACAGTCATTACAACCATTTTGAATAGACTTTGTTCTAAGTACCCCTTTCCTACGAAGACACCATTCTTCGTAAGGACAAAGTTGTTGGACTGGAACACTAGTCTAAACCCGGCCTTAACAAGTGCCGATCCAGAAACTAGGTTCTTCCTGATGTCGGGAACATGGAGCACATCAATGAGTGTTAGCTCCTTTCCAGATGTCATCTTCAGAACAACCTTTCCGAGTCCAACAATCGGAGAGGTCGTGGAATTGCCCATATAGAGCTTTCTTCCACTTATCGGAGTATACTTGGAGAACATCGCCTTATCTGAACAGATGTGACGAGTTGCTCCAGTATCGATCCACCACTGCTTCGGATTATCCTCCACATTATTGGATTCAAACACGACCGCAGTGAGGTCCAGGTCTTCAAGAGAGGTTGCGACGTGGTTCGCAGCATCCTTTGGCCCCTTGGTTGGCTTCTTCGGGCGTCTGCAGTCCTTGGACATGTGTCCTGACTTTCCACAGTTGTAGCACGAGCCCTTGAACTTCTTGGTCTTGAGCCTTCTTCTTGAACTGCTTTGGCTTCTTGGCGTTCGGCTCGACCAGGTTGGACATCTCGTCGACAGTCCGCTTGGTTCCTCTAGAGTCGGATAACTTTCGATTATCCTCCTCTATTCGCAGCCTCAGGATCAGGTCTTCCAGCCCCATCTCCTTTTGCTTGTGCTTCAGGTAATTTTTGAAATCCATCCATGACGGAGGGAGTTTCTCGATTACCGCAGCTACTGCGAATGACTCGTTCAGCTTCATGCCTTCGGCGTCCAGATCATGCAGTATTAATTGCATATCCTGGACTTGGGATGCCACGCTCTTGGAATCCACCATCTTGAAATCCAGAAACCGGCCGACGATGAATTTCTTCAGTCCGGCGTTTTCGGTCTTGTATTTCTTCTCAAGTGACTCCCACAGAGATTTTGCCGTCTCCAATGAACAATACACGTTATACAACGAGTTGTCCAATGCGTTGAGAATATAATTTCGGCATAGGAAATCTCCATGTGACCACGCATCGCAAGCAGCCTTGCTACCTTCCGTAGCGGCTGGCGGGTCTTCACGCAAAAACCGTACGAGGTTTAGCGTTGTCAAGTAGAACAGCATCTTCTGCTGCCATCTTTTGAAGTCGGCTCCGTTGAATTTCTCCGGCTTCTCTCCGTGCGGAATGGTTGTCGGAATGGCGGTCGGTACGGCCGTCGGAACGTCGTTGGTTGCCATATCAGATTGCACGAATATCGTTTACGACTGTTGTCTCCGGTAGCTCCGGGAGTACGCAAACTGATATGTATCGTCGAGGCTAGTGTTCGACACTATCTCCGTAAACGATATTGCTCCGCTACGGTGCTAACGGATAGCAGCAACTCGTTCCCAAGATACAACGACGATCGCCTCGGAATAGTAGCACTCCAAATTCCGAGACCGGCGAACCTTCTCGTAGGCTTCTCGGACTCTTTATGCAGAGGATGCTCGAATGCTATGCTATGGATTGCAAAGATTGAATGAGATGAGTTTCCAATAGAAAGGGGATGTATATATACTTGGTGAAGAGGTAAGTATCCTTTGGTGAGGGCTGATCTGGATCGTTCATTTTGAAAGGGTATAACCCTTTAAAGATCTTTTAATCTCAGCCATCAGATTTGAAGAGTTATAACTCTTCAAATGACTTTTGATCTGATCCATTGATCTGAAGAGTTTTATCTCTTCATATTTATAATATGATCTCGTCCGTTGGATCTGAAGAGATTTAACTCTTCAGCCTAACTTGATCTCAGCCGTCAGATTTACTCTATTAATCCGACGCTTCAGATCAAATCCCCTCATCAATGGTCAGATTATGACCCAGAGCCATCAATGCTCCAGATCGCATCCACTGCGATCTATTACCATCTTCGATCCGACGGTCGCCATCTGTCTGCCCAGTCAGCGCTCTCTGTACAATCACGCGCCATGCAGGCACTGCCACCTGGAGCATAAATAAAAACTCCTCAGCTCCTCGCGACGACGCGTAAGTGCAAAGTGCGCCTACAAAGCGCCCAAAGCGCCCACGTGCGCACGTGCGCACGTGGCGGGTGGCGGGCTCACAGGTGCGAGCACCTGCTCGCCCATGGGTAGAGAGCACCTGTGCTTTTTGTGTTAACTCCATTAACACAGCAACACATATAAGGAAACTTTAGCTTGCGCCGGTTAGCGATGTGGGACTAAAACCCCATCTTTTCCTTAACGTTATTTTGGACACAACTTTAGCCAATTAATTTCTCATTCACCCGTAATCGGTTTTGAGCAAATTAATAGTCTAGATTTATCTACGCGAAACATAGATTTCGATTTTGAAGTCATATCAGACTTCCAACGATCGATGGCACCTTAATTTTGCCTTGCAAAATCATATCCAACAACCCATAATTGTTCCTACCTAAAAATAGGGGAATATTCCTATAAAAACTAATAGAATCTTTCTAAACAAGAACAGGTATATTAGAATGTTTTTTAAACATATGCTAATATTTCGGAGATCAATTACTATAAAAAAGTAACTCATGCCCATGGGCACAGGTACGTACACATCAACCCTAACTTCCCCAAGCTATCAAACTCCTCCTCGCGCCGCACCCTAACTTGAGCATCGGACTGGCTTGTCAGGATCCACTCCCAGTACCATTTTAACCCTCTTTTGAGTGTTTTGTATGTTACGTTTTCTCTCCCCACCACTTCATCTCAGGAGCATGCACGCCGGACATCCTTGAACTGGTATTGAAATCATCCACGGTGTACTGGCCGGAACACTCGTAGTGGATCAACTGCAGATTCTTGATTTATCTTTTCACAGATGATCATGAAATTGACCGTATGAAACCGTTGGGATGATGGATTTTATCTTTTGTTGTAGAGTGCACGAGCTTAGGAATAACCCAGAACGAGGTGCCTCGAGGAATCGGATGTCGAGTCACATGGGGTCTTCTAGCTAGGTGGCTTAGCCATGAAGTTAAGTCACATGGAGGACTTATGAACTTGAGTTGTGTGTATGACTTGGGGTGTCGAGTCACATGAGAAACTTGAGAAACCGAGCTACGTGAGTGACTGAGATCCTAAGTCACATGAGGAACTCGAAAAGCCGAGCTGCAAGGGTGACTAGGGTGCCGAGTCACTCGAGGAACTTAGAAAGCTGAGCTACATGGGTGGCTTTGGGTGTCAAATTGAATGAAGGAATTCCAAAAAGCTAAGTTGCGAAGGCATCTCGAGATGCAAAGTCATACAGGGGTAGGGAGGCCTAACGAACTAGACTGGATCCCTGTAAAATTGGCTCTGCTGACATGAAACAGAGCCACATGATCAGCATTTACAAGAAAAAATATTTTCCTGACTTGGCTAGACAATCAACAGCAGTTTATGTAGCACTTTGACACATTAGGAATAATTTCTATTTCTTTTGTCATGCTATCAATATTTTTTTTGAACGTTTAGGATTAGAATCGCGGGATCACTAATCTCGGGACGGCGACGACAGTGTCTTGGCAGCGTGTACCGGCTAAAGGCGGCGGCCTGGACCAACTGAAGGTGACGGCATGAACTGGCTAAAGGTGACGGTGGAACGGTTTAGGATTAGAATCTTGGGATTGTGATTTTTGAGCGGCTTTTTAGGGTTAGAATTGCAGGATCACATGGCCTGGTTGAAGGTGACAATGACGACGACGGGTGACGGTGGAAACCCTAAGCTCGTAGAGATAGGGAAGGGTTACGGAGAGATGCGATTTTGGATAGCAAGTAGAATAGGTGGTGGGATCGATTTTTTTTTGTTTCGTAGCAACGTCAACGGGCACGCGGTGTAAATGGGATCGCACAGGAGAATATATTATGACAAATTGCTAACGAATGATTCACCGTGGCCATTTTAACTTGATACTTTTACCATCAATCGATCAGACCTAAATTCTCAAAATTTTCACAATCAATCTTAAATCCTCAAATTTGATTTTTGATCATACCGTAGATGTCGTCGATTGATCACTGGAAAAGAAAGTGTTACCACCTTCTAAACATTCTCCAACCTTCAATGCAGATGTAAGATGTGATGTTCTCCATTTCCCCTCCTGAATGATTGATGCATGTGGTCATTTAGATTTTCTCTTGGAAATGATGCACTGGTGAAAAGTTAAGGGAAAAAAATGTAGATGTTTATATGATCTCTAGTGATTTTCGTCAAATGATAAAGGTAAGCTGTGCTATTTGACTTTGTCCACTCAGTTAATTACTTGTGTAATTACTTAGGTTATTTTAATATCATATCATGAGAGAAAGAGAAAAAATAATATTCTATCATTCTTTAAGTTAAGAATTCTTCATCATCCGAGAAGATCAAGACTAGTACATTCATTCTTGATAAGGAGTCCGAACCTCCTTCTAAATCTCAAAGAATTGAGTCTAATGAAACTTCTCTTGAATGGGATCGTAGATTACGTATTTCAATGTGACGACATCCTATTGATCATCGTGATGAAATAGACAAGCTTATATCAAAATGAAATCATATCCACCTAAATTGCTCTAAATCATGAAAGCAATATCATCGATTTCAACACACATGGTTTAAAAAGTTTTCATAGTCAGAGTACTCTCTTTCAAAGGATGTAATATTTTATTTTCTATGCTATATTTTTGAATTAAGTAAAGCACAACAATCTACATTAATAGTTGAAGGGTTTAGAAGTTGAAACCCCATTAATGATGGAGTCAAATGTGTCTTTTTGTCTCACATGGGAAGTTTTAACTCAGTGCACAATAAATCTACAAAATCTATCATTAATTTGATGAATGTAACTCGATATATAGATAAAATTATGAATCAAGAATCTTCTTGATAGGTTCAAAAGAATCGATTAAGACTTACAACAATAATTGAGAGCGTCTGTTGGTGTAATTTGCAAGTATGGATTGAGAGGTCATGATGAATCTTTATATTCGTAAAATCATGGTAATTTCATTGAGATGCTAAAACTTTTGAGAAAATGGAATGCTAGTGTTAGCGATGTTATCTTAGAGAAAGTTCTGGGAAATACAAAGTATATCTCACAGAAGTTTAAAAAGAAATCTTGCATATTATTAGTAACAGAGTCAGAAATAAAAGCTGTGATGAAATTGAAGATTTTAAATTTTATATTTTGGTGGATGAAGTAAAGGATGTATCTAACAAATAATAGATGACTATAATTTTTGAGATTTGTTGATGTCCATGGTTTTTAGTGGACGTGTTTTTTTTTTCAAATTGTGTCCGTTCATGACATCACAGCTACAACACTTAAGAAAAAAAATATGTGATGTCTTTACTAGATATAATTTAGAAATTCATAATATACAAGCTCAAGAGTATGATGGTGTTAGTAACATGTGTGATGCTTTTAATGGATTGCAAGCTTTATTTCTTAAAGATGACCCTTATGCATATTATGTGCATTATTTTGCCCATCACCTCTGGCTAGCGTTAATTGTAGCTGCGAAGTACTGTCCACCAACCAACCGCAAGAGCGGGTCATAATGCTAGGGCGACAGTCATTGGTCCATACTCCTGGTGTTGTTTAATAATTAGCCCAATGTCACTTTCCAAGTAGGCAACCTCGCTAGGTCAGTTTTGCGTCGGGGACTATCGAAGGTTGAGATCAGAGAGAATCCACTCGACTAAGAATCCTTGTCGTCCCAGAACCAATATGGCCACGTGGTAGAGGAGGTCAGGGCTTTGATGGAGCCCTGTTATTATGGAGGGCATCGACCTAGTGTGCAAGATCACAATAGAGCGACGACCCAATCGATTTACCCAGGTTACATCACATGTCCCCCTTTCGAATTAGACTAAAGAGCGAAGTCAAATGAAATTCAATAAGTCTATGGACTAAGAGGTTGTTAGCGAAAGGGTGGAGTAACCTTCCCGCTAGGGAATTTCATAAGACGCCATACATCCATCAAACCATAAAATTAGAGAGAGATGGATCCCTCCCCGACCCGAGAGAGGAATTCGATTCCGCAACCATGAGGATAATAGTATGAATGCTTAGAATACTAGAATAATGTTAGGGATACTAAGAGTTCAATTCTACCTTGATCGGGGAGGGAAATTTTAATCTCTCGATATGGGAGGGGGGCGCATAATACTAGAAAGGTCCATAATTTCAAGAGATTGTCAAGCATATTATAAGTTTAATCCTGCCTCGATTAGGAAGAGGAACTTAATCTCTCAGTCATGGGGATAATAACTAAGAATTTTAAGAGAATGCTAAGAATATTAAAAATTTAATCCTACCCCGATTAGAGAGTAGAACGTGATCTCTTCGATTGTGGGATAATAATAAAAATGTCAAAAATTTTAAAAGAATGTCAAAAATACTTGTCTTTATTTTTTTTATTATTCTTGTCACTTAGAAAGAGAAACACAATTGCCACATAATTAATACTGTCAAATTTGCAATAGGTATAACTATAATTGAACCAACGACTGTCACCCAAAAAAATTATTCTAATTTTGTGCACGCATAATTATAATAGGGTAAAAATCGAAGGTGCACTTATTTTTTAAATCTAACATGAAATATGAGTCACATTGACAGTCTCACTTTTAATTTTTTGCTATCACGTTCCACTTCACTCGCGCTATAAAATGACATAGCTATTTTTAAATATATTATTTGATATTATTAGTTTTTATCACACACATTAAATCTTAAATTAATCTAACACATTAGAGTAGTTATAAAATTATAATTGTTATAAATATTATAGCAGCTACGGTTTCATAACTGCTACAAAATGACATAGCTATTTTTAAATATATTATTTGATATTATTAGTTTTTATCACACACATTAAATCTTAAATTAATCTAACA
The DNA here is from genome assembly GCF_044706935.1 of Curcuma longa. Lineage (NCBI taxonomy): Eukaryota > Viridiplantae > Streptophyta > Magnoliopsida > Zingiberales > Zingiberaceae > Curcuma > Curcuma longa. Next base: position 65,545 of record NC_133862.1, on the reverse strand, counting down.
CATTATAGTAGTTATAAAATTATAACTGTTATAAATATTATAGCAGCTATGGTTTTATAACTGCTACAATGTGAATGTTGTTGAATAAAATAAGTCTGAGTTATAACAGTTATAATTTTTTTATAGCTGCTACAACATAAATATTAGGTACATAAGTCAAATCTACGTTGTAACAACTATGAAATTATATCCACTAAACGTGAATATTTTTAAGTAGATTAAGTATATGTAGCTGCTGCCGTAATTCTATAACATACATATTCAATTAATAATTCAAATCTACATTGAACTAGTTACGAAACTATAATTATTACAATGTAAATATTTCTGAACAAATTAAGTATGCATTGTCATAGCAATAAAATCATAACTATTATAATATTTATAATAATTATGATTTTATAATTATTATAATACATTTGATTAATTTAAAATTTAATATGCATGCTAAGGGATAATAATATTAAATAATATATTTAAAAGTAATTATATTATTTTACTGTGTTGACTTTAATCATAATTAAAAAAATGGCTTTTGTGATTCTAATAACTGGATTAGGTGAAACTCTATACGGGTGGGTGAGGATGTGCACGCATAATTATAATAAGTTGTAATGATTGTATTAGTTTGACTTTGATATATATTTTCTGAAAATTATAAGACTTTTGCGGAGCTTAACCTTTATTCCATATTTCTCTCCTTTTATTATTATGGCTACCAAACGGTTACTTGGAAAATAATAAATAATTAAAAGATATTTAAAAATAATCGTTGATAAGATTAAACAAAGTTCAAGAGGGCCAACCATGTTACATGCGCAAGCATTTTGTCAACTTTGTGAACTGATTTGAAGTTATCTCATCCAATACATTAGAGATGGTACTCATCTTGTTTGGAAGGTAATGGGAGTAAATAGAATATTAATAAACGGACTAGGTGGACAAAGAATTTGATATATATATAATAGGGATTGATAGTGTTCTTCTTCACTTGCTCGGATTTCTTCTCTCTTTTTTCATCTAGAACTGTGGTTGATGTAAGTCCTCCAGTGTCTTGTTGTTTGCAACTTGCAAATCGAAGCATAGTCGGGGGTCGATATTGCCAACGTGACTTCTCCGACAATCAAGTCAATGAAAGAACTCAAAGAAGATGGAAAGAATTAACTTTCGCGTGAGAGGAAAAAAAATATATTTTCACTTACCTTTGTAGAATCTTAGATAGTCATAGAGGTGGAAGGTCCACATAGATCACAACACAAGTCTACGGGGATTGTGTGAACGACCGCACTAACGAAGCATCGTCCACTAGCCAACCGCACAAGCAGGCCATCGTGCTAGGGGTGACAACCTTTGTTCCGTACTCTTGGTGCTATCTAATTGTTAGCCCAACGTCACTTTCCAAGTAGGTAGTCTAGTTGGGGTCGGTGCGCAAGGGATTGTCAGAGGTTAAGGTCAGAGAAGCCCATTCGACCAAGATTCCTTGTCGTCCCAGAACCATTATGATCACATGGGTAGAGGATGTCGGGGCTTGATGGAGATATATTATTGTGGAAGGTATCTACCTACTGTACAAGGTCTTGTTAGAGCCACGACTCAATCAGGTTTACTCGGATTGCATCACATGTCCCCCCTCTGAGTTGGATTGAGGAGTGAAGTCGAATGAAGTCTGATAAGTTTATAGTATTAGTTTGTTAGCAAAAGGGTGAAGTAACATTCCCACCTGGGAATTCCATAAGACGCCATACATCCATCAAATCATAAAGTTGGAGAGAGAGGATCCCTCCCTAACCTGGGAGAGGAATTTGATCCCATGGTCGTGAAGATCATAGTATGAATGCCCAAAATACCATAATAATGCTAGGGATTCTAGGAGTCCCCAATCGGGGAGGGAAACTTTGATCTCTCGGTCGGGAGAATAATACTAAGAATGCCAAGAATTTTAGGAGAATGCCAAGAATATCAGAAGTTCAATCCTACTCCGACCATGGAGAGGAACTCGATCCGTCGATTGTGGGGATAATGCTAAGAATGCCAAGAATATCAAAAGTCCAATCTTGCTATGATCAGGGAGAAGAACTCGATCTCTCGGTCATGAGGATAATACTAAAAATGTCAAAAATTCCATAAGACTGACAAGAAGCTCATAAGAAGGTCAAGAATGCTATAATATCCATTTAGTTTGAACAGGAGAGAGGAGCACGAACTCATGACTATGAACAATAATAAGAATGTCCAGAATACTAGAGTATCCATTTAGCTCTAACTAGGGAGAGGAGCTCAATCCCTCGGCCAAGAATAATAATAAAAATGTCTAGAATACTAGAATATCCTTTTAGTTTTGATTAGAGAGAGAGGCTTGATTCCGAGACTAGGAATAATAATAAGAATGTCCAGACTACCAAAATAATTATTTAGTTTGGATCGAGGAGAAGACTTCGTTCCCACAGTAAGGAATCTTAATTAGAAAATCTCGAATAGCAAAATATCCATTTAGTTTAGACTGGGGAGAGGAGTTCGATCCGACGACCAAAAATAATAATAAGAAAGCCAAGTTTTGATAAGGCCAATCCTGCCCCCGAGGGGAGAGGAGTGATCCCTCAGTTGTGAGAATTATATCAATATAGAGCAAATCTTGCCCCCGACCAAGGAGAGGAGCGATCATGTGGTCGTGAGAATTGTACCAAAATAAGGCAAATCCCGCCCCGATCAAAGAGAGGAGCGATCCCATGGTCATGAGAATTATGCCAAGATAGGATAAATCTCACCCCGATCCAGGAGCGGAGCGATCCCTCAGTCGTAAGGATTGTACCAATATAGGGCAAATCCTTCTCCGATTAGGAAGAGGAGTGATCATGTCGATGTGAAGATTATACTAGTATAGGGCAAATCCCACCCCAACCAAGGAGAGGAGTGATTCTTTGGTTGTGAGGATTGTACCAAGATAGGAAGCAATCCACCTTGACAAGGAGAGATGTTCGGTCCCTTGGTCATGAGAATTGTACCAAAATAAGATAAATCCCACTCTGACAGAGAGAGGAGTGATTTCATGATTATGAAAATTATACCAAAATAGGGCAAATCTTGCCCAGATCAAGGAGAGGAATGATTCCGTGGTCGTTTGGATTACACCAAGATAGGGTGAATCTTCTCCTGATCAAGGAGAGGAGTGATCCCGTGGTTGTGAGGATTGTACCGAGATAGGACAAATTCTGTTTTGACCAGGGAGAGGAGCTTGATCTCGTGGTTGTGAGGATTGTACTAAATTTTGATAGTTACCTTACTAAGAAAACAAATCTCATATATCTGTATATGAGTTGGAGCAAGGATACAACTGCGTATTGGCTCCTAGGTCGATTTGTGTAGTTAGGATATTTGGCTCAGTTGTAAGACTAGGGTTGAATAATTGCTTCAACAAGTCAGACTTATAACTCGAATGGATTCTGTTCGAGAAGCCATGAAGCCTTGGGTACATCACATGCCCTCCCCCTCCATTGTGTTCTCGGGTTGTTTTGTTGTACCTCATATCCCTAACACATGATCGACATGTGTCCCAGCCGCATCCACTGCCTTAACTGTCAGTCTGCCTTGTGCCTTAATGGTGTTGACATTAGTTAACCCAACGTTCAAGGTTTTGTTTGATAGTGCACTTTTACTATGCTTGTTTAATTTCAGTCATTCGATTTGCCATTCTATTTTCCTAAGCATCTATAATCTCCATGAAGGTAAGCACTGTTCACCGAGCAGTTCCTACCATAACCATCGGACGGGCGAAATCCCAGTCATTTGTGTTTTTACCCAATCACGATGGATGTGACTATAAAAGGTGAGTGAAATGCAATAGAAATGTCGTTTTACTATAAACCCCACTTTTGTCATGGAATTTACCTTGTCTTGATACAATCCTCATAACCAAGGGATCATATTTCTCCTTGGTTGGAATAAGGTTTATCCCATATTGGTACAATCTTTATGATTGCAGCATTACTCCTCTCCTTGGTTGGGGCAGAATTTATCCTATATTAGTACAATCCTCATGACCAAGGGATTGCTCCACTCCTTAATCGAGGCAACATTTGTCCTATTTTGATATAATTCTCATGACTGAGGAATCGCTCCTCTCCCTAGTCAGGAGTGGGATTTATCCTATATTGGTATAATCCTCACGACTGAGAAATCACTTCTCTCCCCAATTGGAGCAAGAGATTTGCCCTATCTTGGCACAATCCTCACGACCATGAGATAGCTCCTATCCCTAGTGAGGAGCGATCCCGGTCATGAGGATTGTACTAAGATAGGATAAATCCTGCCCTAAATAGGGAAAGGATCGTGATTCTGTGGTGGTGAGGACTATATCAAGATTGGACAAATCCCACCTCAATTGGGGAGAGGAGCAATCCCTTGATGGTGAAGATTGTACCAATATAGGGCAAATCCCTCCCTGACCAGGTAGAGGAGTGATCCCTTGATCATGATAATTGTACCAAGACTTTATTATTATTATTCCTAGCCACAGGATCAACCTCCTCTCCCCGACTTAAACTAAATAGATATTCTAATATTCTGGATATTTTTATTATTATTTCTGGCTGCGGGATCAACTCCTCTCTCCGATCTAAACTACAGATATTCTGGTATTCTGGACATTCTTATTATTAATTCTAACTGCGGGATCAAGCCCTTCTCTCCTATCTAAATTAAATGGATATTCTGGTATTCTACACATTCATATTATTATTCTTAGTCACGAGATAGAGTTCCCCTCTCTGTTTCAAACTAAATAGATACTTTAGTATTCTGGACATTCTTATTATTGTTTTTAGCCGTGAGATCAAGTTCCTATCACCAGACCAAACTAAGTAGATATTATGATATTCTTGGTTTTCTTTTAGTATTTTTGACATTCTCTTAGAATCCTTAGTATTCTTAGTATTATCCCAATGACTGAGCGATTGAATTCCTCTACTTGGTTGAAGTATGATTGGACTTATAGTATTCTTGGCATTCATTTAAAATTCTTAGCATTTTTAGTATTATCCCATGAGCGAGGGATCAAGTTCTTCTCTTTGGTCAGGGCAGGATTGGACTTCTAGTATTCTTAACATACACCTGAAATTCTTGGCATTCTTAGTATTATCCTCACGATTGAGAGATTTTCTCTCCCTGGTTAGGGTAGGATTGGACTTCTGAAATTCTTGACATTCTTAGTATTATCTCCAAGACCGAGGTATTGAGTTCCTCTCTCTAGTCAGGGCAGGTTCATTCTCCTAAAATTCTTGGCATTCTCTTGAAATTCTTGGCATTCTTAGTATTATTCCCCCCGATCGAGGGATCAAAGTTCCCCTCCTCGGTCAAGGAAGGATTACTCTAGAATCCCTAGCATCATTCTAGTATTCTAGGCATTCATATTATTATCCTTACTGTTGCAGGATTGAATTCCTCTCCCAGGCCGGGGAGGGATTCGTCTCTCTCCAACTTTATAGTTTGATGGATGTATGACGTCTTATGAAATTTTCGAGTGGAAAATTTTACTCCACCCTTTCGCTAACAACCTCCTACTCTATAGACTTATTGAACTTTATTCGACTTTGCTCCTCAGTCAAACTCAGAAGGGGAACATGTGATGTAGTTTGAGTAAACTAGATCAGGTTGTCACCCTAATAGGACCTTGTACACTAGGTCGATGCCCTCCACAATAACAAAGTCCATCAAACCCCGACCTCCTTTACCCAAGCGACCATAGTGGTTTTGAGACAACGAGGAATCTTGGTCAAGTGGACTCTCTCTAACCTTGACCTTTGACAGTCCTTGACCCACCGACCCCAACGAGACTACCTACTTTGGAAGCGATGTCTGGCTAACAATCAAACAACACTAGGAATACAAACCAACTGTTTTCGCCCCTAGCGCAACGGCCCGCTCTTGCGGTTGGCCAATGGACAGTGCTTCACTAGTGCGGTCATCCACATAACCCCCTTAGGGCTTGCCTAGTGGTTTGCATGGACTTTCTATCTCCGTCGCTATATAAGGTTCTGCGAAAGTAAGTAAAGGTATGATTTTTTCCTCTCACGTAAAGACTAATCTTTTCCATCTTCTTTGAGTTCTTTCGCTCTTTCGCATACACATGTGAGCCTCACATCTTAGCCATCACTGACTTGATCATCGGAGGGATCACATTGATAATGCCAATCCTTGACTAACATGCTTTGATTTGTAGGGTACAAGTAGCAAACACACTAGAGGACTTACATCAATCATAATTTTGGAAGAAGAATATATATGGATGTATTTTTAAAAATAATTTAAATAGTATATATATATATATATATATATATATATATATATATATATATATATATATATATATATATATATATATATATATATATATATATATATATATATATATATTATATATATTTCTTTGTCCATAGTCCATTTATTAATATTCTAATTTACTCCCATTACCTTCCAAAACAAGATAAATACCATCTCTACTGTATTGGATGAGATAACTTCAAATCAGCTCCCAAAGTTGACAAAATGCTTGCGCATGCAACAGTTGCACTCTTGGACATTGATTAATCGCCTCAACTATTCTTTTTAAATAGCTTTTAATTATTTATTAATTTTCAAGTAGCCGTTTGGTAACTCTTGGTCAAACGGAATAATTTATGATGGGATTAATCAATTTATTAAAAATTCATCAAACGATGGAGTAGAATGAGCTAATCCATCAATTTGACAAATTAAAAAATTTTCAATCCAATCTAATCCAAATAAAGTAGGTTACAAATTAAACGAGCCAATCTATGAATTTGTCAAAAAAAAAATAAAAAGTATAGAAAATATTGAAAATTTAAATTTGAATTAGAGTTTAAATTGATTAAGTTGAAAATTTTAAATTTAGATTGTAATTTAGAATTGAAAATTTTAAATTTGAATTGTGATTTAGATGGATTAAGTCCGCTAGTCTATATTTTTTTTTTAAAATTCAACCTGTGGATTAACCTAAGTCCATCACCAATTGACCTGGATCCATCTGAATTCATTTTAAAATGAGTTGATAAAATTTTAATTTAATTTATTTAAATTATTTGATGGGATGGATCACTTCATTGATCCAATTTAAATTGACGGTTCTAGTCGTAATAAAGAGAGAGAGAAATAAGGAATAAAGGTCTGCAATAGCTTTACAATTTTTAGAAATATATATCAAAGTCAAAGTTATTATAATAGGCAAAAATAAAGGTTCTTTTTTTTAATATTTATTAAAACAAACGTCCCACCTCATCAAGTGTTATCCTCAAATATATTATTTGATATTATTATTTTATATCACACATCATTCAATCCTAAAACAATCAAATATATTATATTAATTATGAAATTATAATTATTATAAATATTATAATAATTATAATTTTATATTTATTGTAATACATATTTAATTTATTTAAAAATATTTAAATTATAGTAGTTATAGTTTTATAAAAATTACAATACAAATTTAATCTGTTTATTTGACATTTACATTATAATAGTTAAGATTTTATCATATTTTTATATGACAATTTAATATCTTTAATTACTATATGTTTATAATAGTTATCATTAACTACTACACATAATAATTAATAGATGGTCCTAATTATTATAATAAATAAAGATATTCTTGAAAAATAAAACATATTTTATTTTGAAAAACAAAGTACCCATAATAACTTTATAAATCTGGGATGACGTTTTATTTTTGCGCGCATAATAATATTTTGGTAGAAGTCGTTGATTTAATTTATACTTATTACAATATAAAATAAAATTTATCATCTAATTGTCTCAGAGCATCTGCAACGCTAAAGGTGTTATAACACTTTCATCTCATCAAAACGCTAAGGTCCACTGCCACATCTGCATTATAACATGTTACATTTTCACCCCACAACGCATTTAACGTTAATACGAGTCCCAGTTGTTGTGGTCGATCCGCCGGTCGACCACCACATGTGGTGGTCGACCACTCCCTTGCAAGCCTTCTCCCTTGCAAGCCTTCTAGGTTATTTTCTGAAATCCAACGACTCAATCCACAAATCCAACGGCTAAAGGGTCAACCACCATCATGGTGGTCGACCAGCTGATCGACCACCAGCTCGTGGTCGATCAGCTGATCGACCACCACATCGTGGTCGACCAGCTGATTGACTACCTCCTACCTCCTACCGCAGAACTACGTAAAAAATTATAATATTAAAATAAAAATTAATTTAATAAATTAAAAATTAATTTAATATATCAATGGAGCCCACCACATTCGTTAAAACGCGTTCAAGACTCTGAACGCGTTAAAAACTTTTAACGCGCCGCAACGCGGCCGCCGTTCATCCGAGGCGTTATAACGCCTTTTAAACGCCTTTTAACACGGCGGCGTTGCGGAGGCTCTCACATCAATCTTATAATTATCTATAAAAAAATAAATTAAAAAATTATATTTAATCATTCGAAAAAAATATTATCTGTAATAAATTCAGTGATCAATTCAACGGACGATTTAATTTATACTTACACACATTGCAAATTGACCGTACGAGAATATAAATTAAATTAAATTTACAGTGTCGTCACAGAAAGGAACGCGCCATTATTATGCGGCAAGTTTGGTTCTCTTTCAAGTGACACAAGAATAATAAAAAAACGACAAGTGTTTGTTCCCTCGGCGTTGATCCTCTTTCAAAAGACCAAAATCAATCGCGACGCCCTTGGAGAAGAAGAGTGAATCCATCGAGGGAGTAGAAAACAGCGGCTGCGACGGAGCAACTTGGACGGGAATCCGTTCAGCGTAAATGGATCCCCAGATGACCGGTCCGTTGGCCGACGACCAGAGGGTGAGACGCCTTGCTGTATTCTTCCGACGATGTTTCGGTTTCAGCGCTTAGGGTTCTTGTTTAAGTCCCCTGCTTCTTTATTTTGCTATGCCGGTTTATGTGTAGGTAGCGGTTAGTTTTGTTGGGATTCTGACTTTTTTTTCGCCCGTAAATGTATGATCGGAAAATGTGGAATTTGGGTCATGCTGTAAAGTTGAGACCTTGTTGACTTTGCGCTGCCTAAGAGGACGAGGGAAACTTCAGCTGTAGTTTTCCTAGTTATCGGTTCAGTATCTGCTCTTTTTGTTCAGATGAATGAATACGATGTGAAAAACTAGGAGCGGAGTGAGTATATAGCTAATGTAAACTTCATCCTTGGTCAGAAATGGGAAAAGAGCTGGAATACTCTAATACTTCTCTGTCTCTTCCGTGGCAGGTGTCAACACAGGTCTTTAGTGGATTCTTGCATTGTAGTCAATGGGAGAGGTTGTTCTTCCACTTGTGCTTTCCTACTGAGATCGGTGGAAACCATCCTTTTAGATGATTCCTTAAGATTTCTACTATTATCTCTCCGGCAATACATTTATAAGAAAGAATTCCAATAGGAGTCTGCTGAATTATATATATATGTTTGTTTCAAATATTTATTTCCTAGCTGCAGCATGTTTGGATTATGGGCATCTTTGGATGTATCACTGGATTGAGTTCTGAAATCCGTTTACTTTGTGCCATGTTTATTAGTATTGCCCATACAAATAGTTTCCATCCTGTTCTCATAAGCCTTCATGTTGTGTTTATTGCTTCAATGAATTGCTGATTATTGTTTCTTTTTGCAGTTTAATCAAAGGAGCAACTCTAAACGATTTCTTCTTCTAGCCTATCAGAGTTTTGGAGTAGTATATGGTGACTTGGCTACCTCTCCTATCTATGTATATACGAATTCATTTTTGCGAAGGTTAAACAATCATAGAGATGAGGAGACAGTATTCGGTGTATTTTCATTGATTTTCTGGACATTCACCCTAATTCCATTAATTAAATATGCTATCATTGTCTTGGGTGCTGATGATAATGGTGAAGGTGAAACTTCAGACCTTTGTCCTTTCTTTTTCCCCTTACTGTCTTCTTCCTGTTCTAGAATTCATAATCATGGAACTGCTCACAGGTGGTCCTTTTGCTTTGTACTCCTTGCTCTGCAGACATGCAAAGATTAGTTTACTTCCTAACCAGCAAGCAGTTGATGAAGAGCTTTCAACATACCATAGGGCTGGATACATTCCTCAGAATAGTATTTATTCCCCCCTAAAAAGGTTTTTGGAAAATCACAGAAACTTACACACATGTTTACTTGTCAGCGTTCTTTTTGGTGCATGCATGGTGGTAGGAGATGGGGTTCTAACACCAGCAATTTCTGGTACACTACCACACTAATACACAATTTTTGTCTAAAACAATTTATTGGTTCTCTCTAATCTCATCGTAGACTATTGAATTTACCATTGCAGTTCGGTCATCAATTTCTGGTTTGCAAGTTAGAGCCAAGGAATTACACGATGGTATGTTCTGGCTATTTGTGGCATCTTCAATAATCACTGAAAAATGTCAGCTATTTTTTTCCCTTTTTGATTTTTGTGTTCAAAATTTAAATCTCATTTAACACTGCCAGCTACCGTACATTATGTGTTCCATTACAACTCTTAGTACCTACTTACTTGGAGCAATAGGAAAAGAAATTAGGCGTGATTGAAAGATTGGTTACTTTTGCAGATAACTAAGTTTTCTATCTTTGCTAATTCTACTTCCCAATTGCTGGATCTGCCACTTATTGGTTGCCCTCCCTTTGCATATTAGAAGTAAAGTGATACAATTTCATGGCAAAGAATAGCCTAGGACATGGGAATTGCAAAATTTATAATGTGATTAGAAAGTTCCTAGTCAATTAAGTAAACTTTGAAGGGATAAACAATTGGTGGGATGGAAAACTACAATGAGAAGCATTGTTATTGCAAATTCAAAAGAAAAAGTGGGAGATGAAGGAAAAGTGGTGGGATTCATATCATTTTTTTCCCTTTGAAACTAATTCTCCACTAGTGGTAGATAGTTGAAAAATCATATAAAGAAATCCCTTCACTTCTCATTCATGGAAAAAAGTTGGAAAGAAAAATCATATAATGTTGTTGTTCTGGCGACTATAAATTTTTTTTAACAGTGAAAGGAGGTCATTTGCAGAAGTCTAGATCTATTGATTGCTAGCAATGTCGTGGCAATGATGGAAGGAGGTGGAATTTTGTTGAACTTTGTTTTGAGAATGTTATGTTGATTAGAAGGAACGCTAAGTGGAAATCATGTTGAACATCTTGACTATGATCCAAAATTAATATTGAAGTGTCGAAATTGGGCTCTAATACCAATTGATGCAACACAAAAAATCATACCCTAAAAAAAACTCAAACAACTCAACTTTTTGAGGAAGAATAATATCATTAATTGGAAGAGAATTGGCAATGGTATTGGTCCTTTATTTTTATTTTTTTGATGAGTAAATTTATGTATTAGCCAAAAGATTATACATAGCTTCCTTGACCATCTACTCATGTCTAACGAAGTGTCAAATTAGGGTAGATGTTCGATATGCATGTATCTATATTTTCTTAAAACAATTCTCTACATTCATCTTTTTCACCTCAAACAAGCTCTTGTTCCTAGCCATCCATATATGATGTATCATACATGCCATGGCTAGGTGTTGAGCTTGAGTCAAAATTCGAGTGCCACGGTAGCATTGCTTGTAGGCACGTAACGTCCGTTTGTATGTGTTCATCTCCTCCTGCATATGTAGCCAGCCTTTGACTTTCCCCATAGCATAGTTGTGATAGGGCATCCAAAAAAGATGTGATCCTATGTCTCCACTATCGTCTCACGAAAAGTACAAGTCTTATCTTCAATAAATTGCAAAACGGTCCCCAGCGAGTAGTCTCCCATGTTCCAATAACCAAATTGTGAAAATGTGGCTTGGTCGAGCATACAACTTCCAAACCTTGGTAACCCATGGCTTCCTACTTGCTAGGTTCCTAAAGCAATCATGCACCTTGCCAATTCCTTTCCCTTCCTGTGTAAACTATCCTGCTAGCTTTTGTGTTATTGTTGTGGTTGATGCTTCAAATGCTAGAACCTCATCTTTGATATACAACTTAGTGGGGAGTTTGTGTTTTTCAACTGCCATGCCCATATCTCCTACCACCCTAGATATGTATGGTGGATCCACTTAATCCATAATGAATCTTGCTTTTCTTGTATGTGCCATAGCACTTTAGAGAGGAGCGCTTTATTCCATGCCTTAAGATCTCTAAGGCCATATCCATCCTCGTCCTTCGGTCTACAAATTTCAGCCCATAGTATTGGAGTGTGCTTGGATGTCCACATAAAGGCTCTACATAGCCCATAGATGCGATTAATGACCCCTGACGGCAATGGCAAGATGGATAGCCAAAAACATTCTACTCTTTGGAGGATTGATGCAATGAGCTGAAGCTTCCCAACATAAGAAAGTGTATGCTTATGCCATGAGTTAATTTTGCTAATGAGTGTATCAATCAACGGAGTTATAATTTGCAATTCTAAGTTTCCCTGAGGCTAAGGGAATGCCAAGGTATCTGTTAGATTAGCTCCAGTGGATTTGTTACCCCTAAACTAGTGTCTGCATAGATGGCTCATCTCCTTTACAAACAGTAGAACATCGTCAGCATAGGTAAGATGAGTGATTTGAAGCTCTGCACATATCGGGTGGTAGTGGAAGTCTTCAGTTGATGTGGCGTGATATAGTTGTCGTGATATTACCACAAGGCGCAATCCAAATAAATAGGCAGAAAGAGGATCTCCCTGCTTTAAGCGATGCCCTCCTCTAAAAAATCCATAAAGTCCTTCCATTGAGGGATATTGAGAAGCTGGTTGTGGTCAAACATTCTATGTCGAGGCCATCAACTTGGATGGGAAGGCAAATCCAACGAGAGCATCTTGAATGAAATCCCATTATAAAAATATATTTTGTTATAAAACCTAAATAAATCTAAACATTTTTTTTAAAATAACAGAAATTTCTAAACTAAATGATAATTGCATCATCCTCATTATATGTTTTGACAGTGAGGAGCTTGTTTGACCCACATTGAGGCACCCCAATTTAGATCCAACCTACCATTCTGTTGAGATTGCACCGAACCATAGCGAAGAACCACAAAGGAAAATCAAAGAAGAGGAAGAATTGAGAGAGGAGAGAAGACAAAGAGAAGTTTTACCGTGGTTCGGCGATGTGCCTACTCCACAAAAGGGCCAAGAACTCTCTATTATCATTAGGTTTAGAGTTACAATGTTCCTATATATACAACCCAAGCAATACATGGTATTTTAGACCTAAAATACCAAGTAATACCATAAATCCCGATCATCTCGGCACCTCCAGCACACGGGGCACTGCCAGGCCGTGCGCCTGAGCACGGGCGTGCCTGTGTCAACAGACCCAGACATGGCCATGCTTCTTGGCACCACGGAGCTCCAGACTGGAGCACGGCTTGGCCGTGCTCGTTCAAACAAACCCGGACACGCTTAGGCCATGTCTGGTGGCACGATCATGCTTCGGCTTCCCTGATCGCTCCAGAACTGAGCACGACCTGGCCACGGTCCTCACCACAGGCGTGCCTAGCATGGGCCCCATATGAGCCATCTCCAACACATCCCTACATTATCATTGACAAGTCCACCAAACACGCTGAATAGGATGCCTATAGTGTTCAGTGCAGTGTTGTTGTAGGTGGATAAAAAGGTTTGGGCTATTGTTGCATGTCCTTGATGCTTATGTGGGTTGTTGAAGGACAATGAGGAACTTGATTTAAAGGGAGTGGATGATGGAGGTGAGTTTCTCCAAAAGTGACATGCAGGATGGATTTGAGAAGCGTTCAAGGGAACAAGAAATACAAGGTCTGTGTACAGTCATTATTACTACAATCAGAGGGGAGCTTGGTTGTTTGGTGATAAAAAGGCAGAAGTGCAATTGATGAGAAAATGCATCTACACATTTGTGCATAGGGTGAGGGAGAAGAAGCATGTAATGCTACTTTCCAATGAGAAATCTTACAGTGGGAGGCAATGATTTGACACAGTGACATTGTGCATGTGCGGAAGAAGGGTATAATTTTGTGCTACTTATGAGAAGGGAGGAATCACATTTGTGAGGGAGCGAGGCCCTTATTAACCAATAAATCCTAACTATAATCCTATATTAACTGAACTTGTTCAAGCTGCTTCAACACTGGTTGAGGCTTAAATCATCAGTCAAATTTGATTCAAGCTTAGTTTGAGCCCAATGCAAACTCAAGTCAATCTACAGTTTTGTAACCCCCAATTGAAGCCAAATCTGACCCAATTATCCCTAAGCACACTGGCTCCGACTTAGATCAGTCAATTCAGCCCTAATTATGCCCCACTTACAGCTGACTACCCAAATTAAATATCTGAATATAACATCTCCAGTTTTGGAAACACTTCTATCACTGTATCTTTTAATTTACCTCCAATTGTGTTAGGTAAAGTTTTTTTTATCTCCCTCTATTCATGACACCAATTATTAATAATTAATTCTATTGAAGAAAACATCACCATGTTCTTGTAAATGATAGTCGTCCTATGTGGCTTTGGAGTGATTACTAATACTAATCCCTACAAAGTTTCATGCTTTAATAGTGTCACTTTGAAGCTATTGACTTCAAAGTTTAGTTCCTTGAGCTATTATTCTTTTGTTTGAATGTTTTTATTCTCTTCTGATTGCACAGGTGAGGTGGTATTCATTTCTTGCATTGTGCTGGTTAGCCTTTTTGCCTTGCAGCACAAGGGAACCCAGAGGGTAGCCTTCTTATTTGCACCTATCGTCTTCCTTTGGCTCGCATCCATAGCTATTATTGGCTTATATAATACCTTTTATTGGAACACTAGAATATTATATGCTCTTTCTCCACATTATATAGTCAAGTTTTTCCAGAGCACTGGGATAGACGGTTGGATTTCCCTTGGAGGAATAGTTCTTTCAGTTACAGGTTCTTCTCAGAGAAATATATATTTTTGGCTTTCTGAATTGTGTTCTCCAGGTCTTTTTGTATGGGATGCTATATGTCTTTCGTATGTTGTTGTGCAGGTACTGAAGCTATGTTCGCAGATCTTGGTCACTTCAATACTGCATCTGTTAGGGTAAGTTGTCTGAGTATTCAAACATAATGATCTGCTTGAATCCTTGTGTTGAGAGTAAGTATCTAGATAACATTGGAAATGAGAAACGGATGTCTGATATTTACTACTCATAGCAAGCTAGGTTTCCATATAGATTTAGCTCATTCTTTTGTTTCTCTTTGAGATGTGCCTTAGAGTAGATTCATCTATGGTTATCATTACAAATGAATTATGAAAATGAACTTAAAAAGGCAAACTTTGGTTAAGTTCATGCCAACCTTTGAAGTTAAAGTAGTAAGAAAATGTTTCCTTTTATTGTCATTGTAAATGACTCTCAAAAATCATTATGTTCAAGAGAGAATCATTTATGATTTCTTTAGATTAAAAAAAGATTTGTTTTTGTTGGAAATTTAAAATTATATTAACTCTAAACATGTATGATACATGGGATTCTAAGCCCTTTTTATTGATTGAAAATACAAGTTATTCTTCATAAAATAATACTTTTTAAAACTCATCTAGAAACCTTAATCAGACTTTTATTAAAAAGTTTACAAAATCATGTTTTCCCACTCTTCTCAAGTTGGTAAATAAATGTTTATCATTCCTAACTCGGATACAATACTTTGAAAAATTATTTGCAAGTTGTCCATGCGTATCTAAATCAACTTGTTCTTTAGTTTATTCTTGATGAAATGTTGTACCGGATTGTGGGTTATCACAGTAAAGTCTCATTGGACCATCCCACTTAATCTTCAAGTCTTCTAAGATGATCTTTAACCAAAGTACTCCACAAACACCTTGAATCATTGCTCAGAATTCTGCTTCTGCACTACACCGTGCCTCTATATCTTGTTTTTTTGCTCCTCCATTACCAGCAAGAAAGGTGCAACATCTATTGGTTGACCTTCTGTCAACCACTGACCCACATAATCACTATCTGTATATGCCTCTAGCTCTACCGTAATACTGAATGAGCTACTTTCTGATGAGCTTCTTCTGGTTATACATGGATTGACTAATCACACATATGCTATGTGTGCTCATGTATGATACATTCCCTTATTTAATGCGACATATTCCTCTGTCATTCCAAGTTTATCTATCAGAGTACTTGCTAGCTAGCATAATGTCTTGCCTATTTCTTTAAGAAGATTTGTAAAATATTTTTGTTGAGAGATAAAAATGCCTTACATAGAGTGAGTCGCCTCGATCCCAAGAAAGTATTTAAACCTTCCTAATCCTTTGATTTCAAACTCTTTTTCCAAACATTGACCTAGCAGTTTTCTTTACTTATCATCGTTTCCAATCACTATTATATCATCAATATACACTAAGAATGTTGACTTCCCTTGAAGAAAAGTGTTCAATAAACAATGTGATCCCCTTGGCTTTATCTGTACCCTGTGACAATTATAGCCCTTGTAAATTTGCCAAACCATCCTCGCAGTGATTACTTAAGTTCATATATGGCTATATTCAATTTACGTATAGTATGAGCATCTAAATTTTTCTATATTCTGGTAGTACCTCTATATAAATTTTCCGTAGTTCCCCATGCAAAAATACATTTTTAACGTCAAACTGTTGTAACTCTCAACTATAATTAGTTGTCAATAATAGTAGAATATTCAATTTTGCAACTAAAAAAAAAATCTCTAAATAATCAATCCCAAGGTTTGAGTATAGCCCTTAGCTACCAGCCTCGTTTTATACCTCTCTATTGATTGATTCACTCTATATTTCACTGTATAGACCTATTTACACCCTACAGGTAGATTTCTTTCTGTAAACTTTACTACTTTCCACATTTTATTTCTCTAATGCCTCCATTTCTTCATGGCTTGTTTCCATTTCTTATTGGATAATGCCTCGGATAAAGTGGTAGGGATGACAATAGCATTCACTTTAATCAAGGCTTTATGTGACAGTAAAAACTGTTGAAAAGATTAGAAGTTTGTAAGAGGATATAAAGATCATTTTGCGCACTCTCTAGTTCCTTTTCTAACAGCAATGAAAAGATTTAGATCCTCATCACCTACATGAAATTCAGTTTCAACTTGTAGTGAAGAATTACAAATTGTTACCTCATTCTCAATATCTGAGTTGAATTCTTTGAATTGCATTAGTTCAAGGATAGTCATCTTCTTCCTTGAGCCTAAAGCTTTAATATCATGTTCAAAATTGTATTAGCTCCAAACTTATATAATATATGAGATCCTAACCCTTTTATAGATTGATAAGACGACTTATTCTTTATAAAATAATATTTTTCTAATAAAAACCTGAAAATTCTAATAGACTTTTCTAATCTAACAAACTTATCCAAAAAAACCACTTTTATTTAAAACTTAAATCATGTTTTCAGACTGTTTTTTTCCCCTTACAAATAGTGACTTGACAAACAACATGGACTCCTGCTATAAATTTTCTGCCTATTCATGTAATTGAATTTTACTCTCCCATTTGCTATAAGAATACTACATGTTTTATTTCACATGTATTGAATAACTGCTGCATTCTTCCAGAATTTTGATGTAATTGGACGAATAAATTAAATCACCTATTTCTCTTACCAATGAAGGATCTTTGATCTTTGCTTGTATCACTGGTCTAAGAGATTATTGTGGAGAAAATCTTCATTGACCACATCTTAAATTATTTATGCAAGTTGCATTTGTTGGTGTCTATCCATGTCCAGTTGTAACTCCATCTATGCAGACTTTTGATAAGTTGAATATAAATTCTTGTTTACAAATGTTTGAATATTTGTGGAACATTTTCTATCTGGAATTTGTGGAAATATTTGTGCAGGTTGCATTTCTCGGTGTCGTATATCCATGTTTAGTGTTGCAATACATGGGGCAGGCAGCTTTTCTTTCTAAAAATATTGCTGATGTAACTTACAGCTTTTTCGAATCTATACCAGGTAAGTTTGTGTAGTGATTGTTACTCTGCCATTTGCCTAAACATGAATATTTACAATCGCATTTTTAATTCTTTTTCTTGCAGAACTAGTTTATTGGCCTGTTTTTGTTCTCGCCACTCTTGCTGCTATAGTTGCTAGTCAATCAGTTATCACTGCCACTTTCTCCATTGTGAAGCAGTGCCATTCTTTGGGGTGCTTTCCTCGTGTCAAAATTATACACACGTCAAAGTGGATCCGTGGTCAAGTATACATACCTGAAATCAATTGGATCCTTATGATTCTTTGTCTTGCTGTGACACTCGGCCTTCGTGACACAACTGCTATAGGAAATGCTTATGGTAAGGTTGTCTAGTTCCTTTTCTCAGTGTGATTTATTACAAATATGTCATTTGGTTACGCCTTGAGGAATCTTTTAATATCTTTACTGAAATGCCAAGTGCCAAGTCCATCCATGTAAGCATGTATCTCGTTTCTTTTACGATTTCAATTTCGATCTGAAATTACTAGCTTCATAAATTGTAGCAAATTCCATTCATGCTATATATAATTGTGAAACAATAATTCTTAATGTCATTTCAGGTGTAGCAATCGTCACTGTCATGTTTGTGACCACATTGTTGATGACTTTGGTGATTGTTTTTGTGTGGCGAAAGAGAGTGATATTCGCACTATTCTTTCTCACTTTCTTCGGGCTTATTGAAGCTGCCTATTTATCCTCTTCGCTCGTCAAGGTTCGGCAGGGAGGATGGGTGTCTTTTGTTCTCTCCTCTGTCTTCATGGTAGTTATGTATGTGTGGCACTACGGCACTTGCAAGAAATATCTCTTTGACCTACAGAACAAAGTGCCGATGAAATGGATTCTCACGCTCGGTCCCAGCCTTGGTATTGTTCGTGTACCTGGAATTGGACTCATTTACACCCAGCTGGTTACAGATGTACCTCCTATCTTCTCCCATTTTGTGACCAACCTTCCTGCTTTCCATCAGGTTCTTGTATTTGTTTCTATCAAATCAGTACCTGTTCCATATGTTCCACTGGACGAACGCCACCTCATTGGACGTATCGGCCCCAGAATGTACAGAATGTACAGGTGCATCATAAGATACGGCTACAAAGATGTGCAGGATGATGGAGATAACTTTGAGAATCAACTGATACTGAGCATTGCCAAGTTTATTCAGATGGAAGCTCTGGAATCATCCTCTGAGAGACTGGTTTCATCTCCAGAAGGAAGAATGGTTGTTGTACGAGCTACAGACACTCGTGGTATTGATTTGGTTATCGGAAATCCTAGCGAGAGTTCATGTTGCTCTACCCTCATCACAAACAGAGAATCAACAACGCTACAATCTTTAGAGCCACTATATGAGGAGCAGGAATCAAGCCAGTCAAGCAATCATCTATCGGTCCAATTTGAGTTGTCTGGACAAGAAACTATCAATTCTGAGATCAATCGTCGACGAGTCCAATTTGAGCTGCCTGGATTAGAAAATACCAACTCTGAGGTCAAGGAAGAATTGGTGGCACTGTTGGGAGCTAAGGAAGCAGGGGTTGCCTACATAGTTGGCCATTCTTATGTGAAGGCCATGAAGTCGTCATCGTGCTTGAAAAAGATAGTCATCGATCATGCCTACTCTTTCCTCCGTAAGAATTGCAGGGCTCCCACTGCGGCATTGAACATCCCTCACACAAGCCTCATTGAAGTGGGGATGATCTACTATGTTTAGGATGTTCTCGATATAAAAGTTCAGTAAGATCCTTACTTTGGGGGAACAAAAAGCAAAAAATTCTCTCAATGAAATCTTAGTTGCTGAGACTCTATCCTTGGTAAATATGTTGTGTGGATAGTTTTTCGTGTTGCAAATGTAACTGTAAAAACTTCTGATGAACTTCTCCATCTGTAATTGTGCCCCATTCCGGATTTTATCTTTGGCGTTTTGTTAGCAATTGTATATTTAAGATATGGATTGTTGTTTCAAATAATAACTTTTGATTCATAGGTTGTCGCCCATCATCTTTGATGCTCATTTTTAAAGGGCTTCCTTGTATGGTTGACTATGACATACAGAGTGAGACATATTGAGTGAGGTAGGTTATTGGTCTTCGAGGGTTTTGACCATCTTGTTACTTCAATAAAAGATGAAATTTGCCATCTTAGTGGACTCACACAGTCGGTTCTACGACTCATCTGTGAGGAGGTAAATTGAGAAATTACAATTGATCATTACGGGGAGGACATTATCTCAGCTTCATTGAGATTCGATTATTATCTACTTCAGTAAATTTGTCCCATAATAACTAACTCAATTATATTTCAGAGAGCAATCATCTTGTTACATCTTATCATAGAAAGGTGTTCACAAATCCCTATTCTATTAATCAAACAATATAGCACATTGTGAAAGGAAGATAATAATGCACCAAATATTTGCACTTGCCTTTGTACATCTTGTCATGGAAAGGTGTGTTCACAAATCCCTATTCTATTAATCAAACAATGTAGCACATTGTGAAAGGAAGATAATAATGCACCAAATACTTGCACTTGCCATTGCGGATTTGGGAGGAAGAGAAAGTACAATCTTTGAATTGCTTCTCTTGTTTTCCTCACTCAATTTAGACCCACATTATAGGCTTGATCCATGGAATTGTGCATGAAATGTCCTCTCTTTGCCCCTCTGTTGCCAACAATATTGTGGCTAGGCATCAAACCATAGCTCCATGAAAGAGATAGAGGTTGATGCCGGTTCTGTAGGACTGGAGATCAATGAGCTAGATGCAAATTGGGTAGAAATCAAAGAAGATTGTATGAGGCAATCGAGGGACCCTAGGATGAGAAGCATTGAGATGATGTTGGAACAACTTGAGGATCATGATTTGGTGTGGCTAAATTGGTAACTCAGTGGCTCGAGGTAAAGTGGAGATTGGAGAAGGATTGTATGAGATACTTGAGGGATAATATTATTGGTGCAATCAACTTTTAGTCAGAGTTGATCAAGATTGAATAGGGTTTTGATGTCAGATTTATATCTATATGTTTGATAAATATGTTTAAAGGAGATTATATTTAATCAGAGTATTTGATAGAAGGGGAGATTGTTGGTCCAATCAACTTATGATTAAGGTTGACCATGTTCCAACAAGGAATGATAAGACACTTAGCATTGGATAAAAGTCCTAGTAGATTATAGGAGATCAAGTGTTAAACGATCAATTAAAAGTTCTGATAGATCATGGTTGATCTAATTTTAGGCATGTGTGAGGAATGTCTAAATGACCAAGTACTTGGTAGGTGTGAAGAAGTGAACTTTAGAAAGGTATAAAGTTCAAACAAGTCAAAGGGAGATTAGATACTTAGAAGGTGTGAAAATCTTGAAAGAGTGAACTCTAGGTAGGTGTGAAGTCTAGGCAAGTTACAAAAGAACTAGATGTTTAGTAGATGTGAAAATTTTGAGTGAACTCTAGGTAGGTGAAAAGTCTAGGTAGATTAAAGAAAGACTAGATGCTTGGCAGATGTGAAAGTCTTGAAAGAATAAACTCTAGTCAAGTGTAGAAAGTCCCGATAAGTCAATTAGACCAAACATCAGACAAGTAGGTTGAACAAATATGTTGCCTATGTTCTTCGTACTAACCCTTGTGTTGCAAGTTTTTCGAGTGACTAGATGAGGTTTTTCAATCGATCAGAGTTTGAGCAATTGAAAAAGGAGGGTTGAGTGAACAGATGACCATCGACAATGCCCAGATGTTGATGTGGTGCACACAATGATAGAGATAAACTTTAAGTTGAGGCAATTGTGAAGTGATAAAGGTACTGGAAGATCTAGTCAACGCAGGATGTGTTATATATCTAGACAAGAAACCAACGTGGAGGGCATCTAGTTGACTAAAAAATAACATTAGGATGACTAGAAATTAGATAATAGTTGAAGAATGAACACCAAATAATAACTGATTTGGTTGACTAAATAAAAGTTTTGATCAATCAGAACACAACTATAAAAAAAGCGACCTTGGGGGAGGGGGGGGGGGGGGGGGGGGGGGGGGGGGGGGGGGGTAGAATAAAATAACTCAATTTATTAACCACATTCTTTAGCTATCCTCAAAAGCTCCCAAAGTGTTGTTGTTCCTTTGATTCAGGAGATGTTAGGACGAGTGTTGTTGCATTCAAGGCTTCCAGAAGCGATCAAGTTCTTTTATGTCACTTTTGTTTATTACTTTCCATTTATTTTATTGTTATCCTTGTATTGTGTGTTTGTAAGAATAGGTTTGTAAGAGGTTTCTCTATCTTTGGAATGTGTCTCGAAAGGAGAAATATAGTAGACTCGTCGTGGTACTAAATCACACAAAAATCCTAGTGTATTGTTGTTTGTAGGAATAGGAATTTGTAAGATGTTTCTTTGTCTTCAGAAGATGTTGGAAAAGGAGAAAAATAATGGACTCACCACAACATATAGCCCATGGAGTGGAAATATGGGAGTTCTGAACTACGTAAAAATCTTAGTGTGTCATTGTTTCTTTGTGTTATTATAAATATTTATTGCATACTAACAATCTGAGATGTATTAAGGCAATCACCTTAGATAATGCACAATTTATTGGATAAATAAAATTACTATTTAAGTGTACATTCTCTATGTATTTGATTTGATCTTAAACTTAATTAATAAAATCCATAATATAATATATAGCATGAGAGAAATTGTGATTGGATCACAATTAGTGGGTATCTCTACATATGTAATTATATGTGTATTGAAATATTACCTAATCAATGAATTGATGAGACTAGACATCATTAATTTTATAAAACTAACATATGTTAGACTCCTTGATTTTACAAAGTAGTCAATCCTAACTAGCTGAAAACATTGGGATGTTGAGAGTTAACATATGGATGCTGGTTAAGGGTAACTAGTTCATCGGAAGTGACCTGTTATAAGACTTCATGTGGTTCTATACATGTCTATGAAGATCTCATTGTAGCTCGAGTGCAAGTTTCCTTCAACTTAAGGTATTTAAGTCATCTTGGTCATAGAGACTTATACTTTGACATCTTAAGTAAGCGTCTCTACAAAGGTGTGGACCGGATGATTGAGTATAAGTTGAAGTGCTCGAAGATGATTGAGTAGCCCACAGAGGATTCACTACTCCTTTTATTAGGAGATGTATATTCTATGACCACTTGTCAGAATTGTTACTTGTAAGTCTTTGGCCAAAGTAGAAACACATCAAGAGGATGACCCTCTTGGACAGATATTTTGAGTAATTTGAATCCACAGGACAAGGAATTACTATTTGGGCTAGGTGTGATATAGTCAGCCTAGTGGGGACTAACACATAGACTATGTCCTGAACTAAGCGGGTATAAGATGAGTGAAAGGAATAGACGCACGAACAACTATAGTTGCTGAAGGGTTCAGAAGTGGTTCTAGAATCAACTATGATTTTTTGATTAATTGAGGATCATGATGTACTACTAGGTGTCACTCATGATCGATCCATAATTAATGGTTAATTATGGACGATCAACATAAATTGAGAACCTATAAGGTCACACACACTACGAGATTATCCAAGAGACATAAAATGAGTTTGAGAATTAGATTCTCAGATCGAGAGAGATTGAGTCTAGTTGGACCAGACGAAGGGCAAATATGGAAGATATTTTATCAAAACAGAAGCACGGATGAGCCACGTCTTTTGAAGACAAAGTGGACCCTCTTTGGTTTAATTATAAATCAAATTGGTTTGATTTTAATTAAAAGGTGGTTTGATTTTGAACCAATATGGTTTGGTCTTGAACCAAACTTAAGGCTATCGGTTTGGATTTTGGGTTAATTAATATGATTTTTGATTCACGAATCAAACCTGTTAGAGATCTATAAATATATCTCTAATGAAGAGTTATTAAGTAGATTAAAAACTAATTGTTAGGTTTTCAAAATCTAGCCTCTTCTCCTCCTAGCCGCCTTCCACCTCACCTTGCTGTTGTCGCTGCCACCCCCCTTGGTGGAGTTGTTGCCATCCAAAGAAGGTCTGTCCAAGCTCTCCTCCAACCAAGCCTCCCTCCACCATCAATACCCTCCCTAGGCCAGCCATCCCCGAGCCAAAGGAAGCTACAACCGACAGTGGAAGCAAGGAACAAGAATGAGAAGCAATTGTTGTTTCTCCGCCGTAAGTATCACTTCTTCCTGCCCTCCTTGGGCTATTGTTCCGGTGAACAATTATTGTTGCCAAAACTCCCACACCATTAGGTTCGCTGCCCCTTGTTGACAGTGAATTGTTCAACCTTCGAACAGTGGTGTGATCACCTCCATTCAATTCGATTCATATCGTCGGGTTGCTTTGAGCCATCGGATACGGAATCAGACCGTAAGTCCTCTCTCGAATTGTTTGTCTCCTTCCTTCTACTAGTATCAAAATGGAGACATAACACGTGACTTAGTGAAGTCGTCTCGAGGAAATCTCAACGTGGATATGAGTAGAGACAACCTTTCTCAAGGTTGTTAGTTGATGTTGTTTCCGCTTCACGTCATCCAAAAGGTATAAATTATTTATGCTTTTATCTATGATTATGTTTGCATGTATGTGTATCCTCGGTTAGATTTTATGCACAGATTAGTAATAAATTATTTATTATGTTTCCGTTGCATGTTTAGAGAAACATAAATTTTAAAATACGCATACACTACCTAGTGGCCTAATCTCTGTGTGCTTGCTTGGATTGTTAATACACAATGGAAAATAACAAAAATACAAAATGATCCGGATGGAACGACGTGGGCAGAACACGTGGGATAAGGAGGGCCCCCAGAAGACACGTGGCAAGGACGGAACACTCAACATGGAAAACCAATAGCCCTCGAGAAAAGGGAAGGGGAACCTTTAGCCCGAATCTCAGACACACACCTAACCCAGAGATCGGCACACAGACACCTCATCCCCCCAGCCAGGAACAACGCCCCACACAGGCCACACGACCAACCCCGCTAAAGGGTCGAACACCTGCGCCAAGGACATCTCGCAGAGTCAGGTAGGCATACCAGCCCCTAACCCACCTCCCGGCTAGGACAAAGGTAGGACCAGCACACGAGGCTAACTCTTGTAGACCCCCCTGATACCTCACAACTAACAGGGAAACAAAACTACAAACAGAGGCCAACCTCCTAAGTAAGTCGTCGCAGCATAAGCCGACCTCGTCACCAGGTCGCCGCATCATAAGCCGACCTCACTGTCAGGTCGCCGCATCATAAGCCGACCCCATGGCCAGGCCGCTGTATCACAAGCCTACCTACACACGGGGTTGACACGCAGCAGGGGCCAACACCTAACGGTAGTCGCCCGTTCCTACCTCGAGGAAGGGTTTCCTATTGGTCTCCTCTGTCACAAAATACATAAGTAGGTCAGGAGGGACCCGCCTACCTACACAGCTAAGAATACCAGCTAGGAATGCCTCGCATCAGTACATTCTACCACTGCAGGTTGGTCACTCCCTACGAAGAGACGATACTAAGGCAGAAAAAGCAAAGCCCCTTCGCATCACTTATCCACAGGAGGCGCTCCACTCAATCGCGACCCTTCAAAGAAGATAAGAGGGGTGGAAGGACCGCCGGATCTGGAGAACTTTTCATACAGCGGACCCTGTAATTCCGCCAGCTCCTCCAATCCCAAACAACTAGATCCGAAGGTATCGCCTCCCCCTTGCTCTATATAACCCTCACAGGTACGATATCCAACCCATCTTGAATCCGAGGGGTACATTTCCACTTTTCTGTTGATCTGACTTGAGCGTCGGAGTGGCCACGCCGGGATCCCCCGGCGCCCCTCTAATCCGTGCTTCCAGTGCCCCCTTGCAGGTCCCTTCTTCTCTGCGGTGTTGTCATCGGGTGACGTGGCCTCCCTCTTGTCCGGTGATTCTACTGTCGTCGGTAAGGATCCGGAACACAAAACAATCACACATGTAAAACATACCAGATTTACATGGTTCAAGTTTCTCCTCCACGACCTACTTCTCAACGTGAGTCCACTACCTCTCTCCTTGCCAAAAACGCTTCAGAGTGGAGAAGCCTCTTACAAATTCTCATCTTAACAACAATACAACAATACAAAAGATATAATAATAAAAGAAAAACTATAAATTAAATTTACAATCATTGATCATTTCTAGAAGCCCTAAATGTGATTTGCATTTGTTCTGGCACCTCCTCGATCACAAGAATAGCAACTTTGAGTAGAAGAATTTTTTTTTGATTGTTTAGAATTGTATTTTGAGCTTCACCCGTAGCCTCTTTTATAAGGGTGTTCTAGTCAATTGGACCTTGAATTCTCCTTGTTACTAGGGATAGCATTACCATATTTACTGCTCGATGCTTATCCATAATCCGATCGATTGAAACACAATCCCTTGGAACAACTTTCAATCTCTTAGATTGTTGCCTTTTCCATTTTCCTATTGATTGATGCTTATATAGTTTTTTGGTCGCGTAGACCTACTTCCAGTCAATCGAAACTTTCAATCATTTGGTTCCTCATACTGTCATCTAGCTATTCAATCAATTGAAAATCCTTTCAATCTCTTAGAGCACGAATGTTCTTGCAATATAAGGATTATATATATATATATACAGGAATGATATCCTGCGCGATGAGTTTACGCGACTCCGTGCGCGATAGCCGACGTGGCGAGGAGTTTCACTGTTCATCTTCCACCGTGGCCGAAACGAAACAAAATCCTACAAAATCCCGCCTCTCCCAAAATCGCGCGGCTGATTCTAAATTCGAGCTTCCGTTGTGGTTGAAAAGGAAGCAGAGAAGAATGCGACTGCAGTAGAGGTGAAGAACGAGAAGGGTGGTCTGGTTGTGGAGAAGGCCTTGTCCTTCAGGGAGGAGAGCAACTTCTTGTCGGATCTCAAGGAATCCGAGAGGAAGGCGCTGTGGAGCTCAGAGCCGCCGTCGAGGAGGTCATCCTCAAGAACAAGCTATTTAGAGACGAGTTAGATCCGTCGGAGGGGAAGGAGAAGGTCCATGGAGAAGGGGAAAAACTGGAACTTGACAAATCTGCTGAGGCGAAGCACACCGACGAAGAAAAACCCGACCTCTCTACCCAAAACCAATTATGAAGGGACATTCTCCTCGTGGGCAGTATTACTTCAAAAGTAGACAAAACCAATAATTATGGTCGGTTCTCTTATGCATTAGGTGTCAGACAATTTGCCATATTATGAGACTTTCTGAGACATTTCAGAAAGATATGTATTGGCTTCATTTTTTAAGTAGTTGGATTTAAGTTGTATTATCTTGAACCTTGGTTCTTATTCTTTTTGTTGGTTTCCAGGTAATACTTCCATTGTACCCAATACAAAGTTTCATACTTCTGATAAAAAGTATTATAGTAAAACATTGAAGACAAAGCAGATTCCTTTCAAATCAAGCAATAACCGTACTCTTTCTTGGCACAAGAAAGTATCAGATGATAACCTTGTAATAAGATTTTCAGATGATGACAGTGGAACTGACTCTGGAGATTCTAAATCTGTACACATTCGAGGGACAAAATCGGTTTTAAAGACACCAATGAGTTCCTTGGACTCCCTCACTCATATAGATATAAAATTTTAAATTTTTTATTATCAAATAAGCCATCAGCCGGTTTTGTCCAAAATCGGCTGATGGACTTTAAGACCTCGAATAGAATATTAATATAGATTATTAATATATATATGTTACCCGGTCTATGTGACCCGGTATTATGTTACCCGGTCTATGTGACCCGGTCTAAGAAATATTGTCTATATATATGGCTATAACCTGTATTATTTCATTCAATTCAGTAAATAGAAATTTATTTCCGACATGGTATCAGAGCTGGGTTGGGTTAGGGTTAAGCGCTTCGTTCCCTCACGCGGCACTCTCTGTCACGCGGCGCTCCCTATCCCGCCGAACCCCTCTTCTCCTTCCCCTTTCTTCTGATCCTTCCCCTTTCTCGGCGCCAGTGGGGGATTTCGCCGCCGCTCCTCCGTTCTCCACCGCTCTCCACCGGTTTCCAGTCCCTCTCCCTCGTCGCGGCTGGGAAGCAAAGGGTGTCTGCCGGGAGAACTTGCCATCGGAAGAAGCCTCCTTACCCGGGAGCAACCGCCACACACGCCGGAACGAAGCCACCGCGCGATTGGGAAAGGGAAGATCTATCTGGGATCGGCGCCGCGTAGTATCGAAGACGAAGAACCAGAGCAAACTTCGCGTCTCTGTTTTAATAGGGAAGCTACAGTGTTCGTCGGCCGCCGCGTGTAAAAGAGGTTGTATTTTAATGCAATTGATCCGTTAAGTGAACTTTGGCAAAGGGCTTGGATTGTCTCTGCATTCTGGAGTGTTCTCTCTTTCGTACTCCTTGGAGTCATCTGCATCCTATGGGCTCCATCTCAGAATCCAACTAGATATGCATATTCAGAGGATACAAATGATGACTTTGATGATGAGGGTCCTCTTACTAGAAGCGGTGCCAGAGGAATTGGTGATCCCTTGAGCAAACTTTGTTGTTCTGGGAAGCTACAGTGTTTCTTCGGTCGTCGCCTGTAAAAGACAGTGTTCTCGAATCTGTTCCCTCCTATTTTCAGATCTGAATCAGTGCCTTAGATTTCTTCTCTTGAGCAATATGGATCGTGTTAATGCTTGCAAGGATGCTCGATCGGATAAGCCTGCTAGATGTCGTCGTTGTCTGAATGCTGATCATGCTTACACTCATTGTCCCAACATTGAGTGTCGTTATTGCCACAAAAAGGGTCATGTCCGTCAGAACTGTCCAAAACTGGGTCGCACATCTTCTACAGCTGGCTCTTCCTCTCCCATGGCCGCCGTCACAAATGTTTTGCAGCCGCCTCAGTCCACTACTCCCACCCTTATGGATATCCATAAACTGCTCACTCAGGTTTTATCTACCAATCCTTCATTAGCCACCACATCAGGTAACCGACAATGGTTCTTAGATTCTGCTTGTTGCAACCATATGACCTCTAACATTAATCTGCTACATTCTATAAAACCTCTCACCACTTCGCCTCACATTCACACTGCAAATGGTGCCCCCATGCACATTACACACACTGGTCATGCCACTTCACCATCTCTCCAAGATGTCTACTACATTCCCCATTTAACATTAAACCTTGTTTCTATTGGTCAGTTGGTTGAGCAGGGACTTACTGTTATTTTCACGTCTTCTGGTGTACAGGTTCAGGATTCGCAGACGGGCCAGATTCTTGGGACGGGGCGCAAGACGGGTCGCCTGTTTGAGCTTTGTTCCCTTCAACCCTTTCCTTCTATCTCTGCTGTTGTTTCTCCTTCTTCCATCTATCAGTGGCATCTCAGACTTGGGCATGCTTCATCACATAACCTCCGATCTCTTGCTGCTAAAGGTTTTTTTGGTTCTATTAAATTTGAATCCTTTGATTGTGTGCATTGCAAGCTTGGCAAACAGCCAGCACTTTCTTTCTCAAATAATCATTCTATTGCTGATAAACCTTTTTCCCTAGTTCACTCAGATATTTGGGGACCCTCTCCTGTTGGTACGTTTAAAGGTTATCGATATTTTGTAATCTTTGTTGATGATTATTCCCGATTTACTTGGATTTATTTTTTGAAAAATCGTTCTGAACTTGCCTCTACTTACTCCACTTTTGCAAAAATGATTCAAACACAATTCTCATGTCCTATTAAAACACTCCGCACTGACAATGCTTTGGAATATAATGATTCTACCTTTCTCAATTTTCTTTCTGCCCAGGGCACTGTTGTTCAGCGCTCATGTCCTTACACTTCACAACAAAATGGTAGGGCTGAACGTAAACATAGGCACATTCTAGATACTGTTCGTGCCATGCTCCTTTCTGCTTCGTGTCCTGATCGGTTTTGGGGAGAAGCTGCCCTTACTGCTGTCTATACAATCAACCGGATGCCTTCTTCTGTACTTCAGGATGTCATTCCTTACGAGAAACTCTTTGGTCAGCCACCAGATTACTCCATTCTTCGTCCGTTTGGTTGTGTCAGTTTCGTCCACCTTCCCCCACATGAACGAAACAAATTGGAGCCTCAGAATCGTCTGTGTTGTTTGTTGGGATATGGGGTAGAACATAAGGGCTATCGTTGTTGGGATCCTGTGTCAAATCGAATTCGTATTTCTCATCATGTCACCTTTTGGGAACATAAGATGTTCTCTTCTGAGTCCAAGTTTACCATTCCTTTTCAGACTGATTCCCCTTTCTTTGTTTTGGATCCATCTCCTTCTTTTGCAGGTCCCGAGCTCACACAGATTCCTGTTGACACTATCGATGCTTCCTCGTCACCAACTGATTCCCCTTTCTTTATTTTGGATCCATCTTCTTCTTTTGCAGGTCCCGAGCTCACACAGATTCCTGTTGACACTGTCGATGCTTCCCCGTCACCTCAAGCTGACTCATCTGCGTCTCCTGAACAAGTATCTCAAGTCCCTGCTGCCACTGGTCGACGTTCAACCCGTGTAAGTCGTCCTCCTGCTCATCTCCTTGATTACCATTGTTTCTCTGTCATTCTATCTAACCATGAGCCTAGGACCTTTCGTGAGGCAAACTGTGATCCATTGTGGCGTGAGGCTATGTCTATGTGAAGACGATTAGAGCGTACTAGGCACCTCGCGGCCTAGGGGCAACTTATGGAGCCCATCCCTTAGACACCTCACGGTCCGGTACTTGTCAACATCAAAATAAAGTACTTTCTTTCATATTACAATATCTTACTTCTTATATCATGCAATTCTACTATTTACATATGCTTTAACAAAATCATGCATGTGCTTTAACAAAATCATGTTTATGGAAAAATACGAAAAACAACGGAACTACTCATACTGCAGGTGAGAGATGTACTTACCTTCTGCGCTAATTTCCTTACAATTCGTCCGTTAGAGAAGATCTTCTCGGCGATCTTCCTATATCTACGCGTTCTTGTTGCGGAGAGGAGCGTTCTTGTAGAAGTAGTTCTCCGGAAGCCTTGTAATCCTAGGGGACGGACTCCTCGTTCTTCGGATTTGGGGCGCTGAGAGGGAGGAGAAAAAGAGGGCGACGGCGTTCTAGGCGAGAGGTGAGGGAAGAGTTTTCGAAGATAATCAAAACCCTCTCCTAAGCCTCCTATTTATATTAAGTGATTCCTAGAACTAACTCGCCGATAAATAAAATTCGGTTCCTTCTTTTTCGGAACAGATCTGTTGGCTTTTTGGTTATTAGAGATATTTTAAGAGTTACAGATTCCTATAGGTTGCGGGTTCAAATCTCGCCTCAGACACTTTCTTCCTATTTATTTTTGCTATTTTCGCTAATCCAAAACTTCCAGAAAATATTCTAAAATTCTAGAAAAATCATAGAATATTTCTAAACTAATTTTTGAGAATTTTCGGGATATTCTAAACTAATTTTTGAGAAATCCCGCCTCGGACTTAAGTAATTCCAAGACCTAATCTCGCCTATAAATATAGTTCAGTTCCTTCTTATTTGGAATAAATTGTTGGGCTCCCTTGGTTATTGGAACCCTTTTAAAGGGTGAAGATTTCAATTGGTCATGGGTTCGAATCTTACCTACGCCTTTTTTTTATTCCGATTTACTTTTGCTCTGAGGAACTGCAGGCTCTTGAGAAGACTGGAACTTGGGATATCGTTGATCTACCACCTGGCAAGAAACCTATTAACTGCAAATGGGTTTACAAGATCAAAACAAATTCTGATGGATCTGTTGAGCGCTACAAAGCTCGTCTCGTGGCCAGAGGTTTCTTACAGGAGTATGACATTGACTATGAAGAGACATTTGCTCCTGTTGCCCGTTTGACTTCTCTACGTTGTCTTTTGGCTATTGCTGCTGCTCGTCGATGGTCTCTTCACCAGTTGGATGTGAAGAATGCTTTTCTTCATGGAGATCTTTCTGAGGAGGTTTATATGAGTCCGCCGCCGGGTTCAGACATTTCGGGGAAGGTATGTAAGCTACGTCGGGCTCTTTATGGTCTGAAGCAGGCACCACGAGCTTGGTTCGCCAAGTTCAGCTCAGCACTTATTCAGTATGGGTTTACCGCCTCTCCCTATGACTCTGCTTTATTCATTCGTCGCTCCTCATCTGGGATTATTATTCTATTATTATATGTTGATGATATGGTGATCACTGGAGACGATGCCTCTGGAATATCTGATTTGCAGACCTATCTTCATCAGCATTTTGATATGAAGTGTCTTGGTAAGCTGCGTTACTTTCTAGGTCTTGAGATTTCTGACACAGCAGATGGTATCTATTTGTCCCAGGCAAAGTATGCTTCTGACCTCATCTCCCGTGCTGGCCTGACTGACAGCAAGACTGCCTCGACTCCACTTGAGGCAGACTGTCGTCTCACTCCTCTCGATGGCGCCCCTCTTGAGGACCCCACACTCTATCGTCAGTTAGTGGGCTCCCTGATATATCTGACAGTCACTCGTCCTGATATAGCTCATGCAGTTCACATCGTTAGTCAGTTCATGACTAGTCCCTGTACAGCTCATCACTCTGCTGTATTACGTATTCTCCGCTATGTTAAGGGCACTCTCCTACATGGTCTTCACTTCTCTGCTGATTCATCATTGGTACTCACTGGTTACTCTGATGCTGATTGGGCAGGCGATCCCACTGACCGACGCTCCATTACTGGTTATTGTTTCTTCTTGGGTGATTCTCTTATTTCTTGGCGAAGCAAGAAACAGACTGTTGTTTCTCGTTCCAGCGCTGAATCAGAGTATCGTGCGCTTGCTGATTCTACTTCTGAGCTTCTTTGGATTCGACGACTTATTTCTGATCTTGGCATTCCTCAACCGCCTGCCACCGATCTTTATTGTGATAGTCAGAGTGCCATTCAGATTTCTCGAAATGATGTGTTTCATGAGCGCACTAAGCACATTGAGATCGATTGTCATTTTGTACGGCAGCATGTTAGTGCTGGCACTGTGCAATTGCGGTCCGTGTCTACCGAACATCAAATTGCAGATGTCTTCACCAAGTCTCTCTTGCCGGGTCGCTTCTATGTGTTATTGAGCAAACTCAAGCTGATCTCTACTCTACCACCTTGAGTTTGAGGGGGGGTGTTAGAATATTAATATAGATTATTAATATATATATGTTACCCGGTCTATGTTACCCGGTATTATGTTACCCGGTCTATGTGACCCGGTCTAAGAAATATTGCCTATATATATGGCTATAACCTGTATTATTTCATTCAATTCAGTAAGGCTATAGTGGAAACCAGATTATTTCCGGCGAGGCATTGGAATCGACGACGATTGGTAGTGGATGAAATGAAGATGGTTGGAGATAGTTGAGGAAGATGAACCTCTTTACCTTGGATGATGATGATGGTGGTGGTGGGCAACCGGTTAAGTAGGGAATTCCCTAGACTTATCCGATGGTCGGCGTTGATGGAAAAGGCCAACGATGGATGAAGGAGATGATCGAGGCTTAGTAGTGGCGCGCGGACGAAGGAATCTCATATGTTGGTGGATGCGGATGTGGATGGATCACCGAAGCTCGAAGGAATGGCTGGAAAGGGAAATCCCCTTAATCCCCGTGTATGACCGGAGCTTGGTGATCGACGATGGAGGAAGAAGAATGAAGCTATGCTCCCACTCCTCCTGCCTTGTTCTGTTAGATGGGTTGAAATTGTGATTCCAAGGTCCTGTAGCATTCTCTTTTAAATCCGAACTGTTCGATCGTCCTAGATCTGAATCAATGCCCAAGATCGGCCAAAACTATATCAACGGTCAGAATCACTTCGGATCTAGATCGACGGTTGGAATCAATCCAAATTTGGATCAAAGGCTCTAGATATTGATCGATGGTGGTGATTTTCTCTCCCTTGACTCAAATGGACTAGATCATGATGGATGGCTCAGATCTTTTTGATCTTAGATGAACGGTCCAAATTAGACCATATTGATCACCTCATTTAAATCTAGTCTTAAGCTCAATTTGGTTCGATCGGACTTAAGTCCCTGGTCTAAATTCATGTTATGCAAAACCACATTCAAATCTTTAGACAAAATATTACAAATATGAGATAAATTATATTTTAGCCCAAATAGGAATCAAACTTGTGAAATGTAGCATGAATATGAAATTAGACACAAAACAGGTAAAAACATAAGTATACGTGTCAAAATCTCGTATCAAAATGTTGGTCACCAACCATTAAAATAAATATGATTACATATTTATTCCACTGCTAATTCTATTACATTCGGTTTGCACATGTTTGTAGAAAAGAATATATAATTTCATTTATCAACTTGCCCATCTCTAACTGTTCTGTTTTCAGCCTTTTTAACTCATATAACCCTAGCATGTTGATGTCTACCGCATATCACCATATCACAGAATGGATCTCTATCAGCGACCATTGACCGAGGTAATTGTCAAAATATCCAACTTGAATATACATTACTATGAATGTTTTTCCTAGATTCAATGTGATGGGATAGGTTTGTGCTTCACTGCATTCATTCATGTCCAATAAAATCCATAGACGATTCATCTAATTTTGTTGCAATGACGTAAAGGTACCTGTCACCAGCTTTTTTGGCTCGGTCATGAAGACAATTCACACTGATGCAGCCTATATGGGTTTGTCTGCTCCACCAAAAACTGAAGCTCAATTTTTGCCGGAAGATGGTGAGAATCACCAATTGAGAATTGAAAATGAACCTGATCCGGAGAAAGATGGCAACAAGCAAACAAAGGTATTTTCCTCCAGCCTATGTTTCTGTTTGAGGACTGGATCTAATAATTCACGATCAACAGGAATTGCATTGTATTTACCATGAGTGGTTGAATCTTCTACATGAGAGATTGGAGAACACAGATGCTGAGTTACTCTTCAGATATGGTTTTGGGACTATGATTTCCTTGCTGACAATCTCTACTTGGCTATTGGCATAATCATCGACTGGTTTGTATTTGACCTGATTCATCGATCTATCTTCCGGAAACCACAGCAATCACCCATATTCAAATTCAAAGCAAAGAGATGAAAAATTTTGGGATACTACTTCAAAGTGCCCATATGGCAGAATGATAATCCAGTTGCTGTTCTTCTGTTGTAATGTTTTGAATTAGATGAACTTTTGCACCTGCTCTAGGAGATGTTTGATCCTGAAAACAAATCATGTAAAATAACTTTCATAAACTTCACTTCAAAATCAATCCACATGTTTCGTTTGAATTGACTCCCTGTTTCATGAATAAAGAATAGATGTGTTTTTAAGCAACATCTTTCTTGCCATAATCACAAAATGGTTTTAGATCTGTGCTTATTCACAATAGATTGTAAATGATCGAACCTTAATTTGAAGTTCACAGCCAGATGAGAAAGCTGCATTGATTCGAAATGGGGTAATTGAAGCTTGTTTAGATCACCTGAGGTGGTTCTACTTGGATTGAGATAAGATTGCATGACATTTGAATTTGCTTGATCCCAAGGTGGATTGGTGTTGGTTGTTGAGCTTGCTTGAGATGAAGGTAATTGATGAAGGTGAATATGGTGAGCTTCCTTGTGTTAAGGATAAGTGGCCGAGTTATTGAGTCGAGTATGAGTTAGGTGCGGACTGAAGAGAGCATGAGTTGAGGGGCGGATTGAAGGAAACTAAGGTGGAAAAAAATTGCCAAGGATAAGGAAAAAAAAAGGAAGGAGAGGGAAAACAAAACAATTTGATGAGTACGTTGTCGCCTAACGTAATTTTGAGGTTGCCTATGGTTGTGAGTTTGCATGTGGCCATGAGCGAGGTTGCCCGCGGCTGCAAGTTCGCTTGTGGCCGCAAGTTCACGCGTGGCCGCTATCGAATTGGCACCGGAAGTAAGGTCGCCGACAATCGTGAGCTACCTCTCTTGCAGTCATGCGACACCATAGGTGAGATTCGAGTGAGGCACAAGGAAAAAGGTCGTAACAGTGTATGGTCCCATTTTGTCTCATTGTATAATTCAAGGCAACATTCCAATATGAATAATGATATATATTGTTTTGATAATTTAGGCGTCCGGGTTTCACTTGATTAATCACTATATTGTTAATAGTATCCCAAACAATTAAGGCAACGTTTCCATGTTGAGCTTGAAAAGTTTAATTTCCGGTGTTGATGTTTTTCTTCCCTCACCTCCCATACTCCAATAAAGTTTCCTTTGGATAAAGCGCCTTAAGGCAAGAAATATGACCAAGAAATATATGATTCTGTTAAGAGGCAGACTGGGGAACGCAATCAAAGGATATTGGGCATCTGGATTGGTCGTCGTATGCACTTCCCGATTTACCTTGGTGATCGGTGGGAAACTTCCATGGGACCGGGCCGGTCACTCCCAGGGATTGAGTCCATGAGACTGACTGAGATTTATCATTTTTTTTTATTAAGAGACAGACACCTTCTCAATTTCTCATGTATCTAAGCATCGACTCTCAGCTTTAATAAATTAATAAATGAATTTCTCTTAATGGGTTATTGATCTAAGAACACTGAGCTGATGGGCCGCCCGTTGTAAATGTTTCTCAATTTATCTTGGTGGTCGGTGAAAACTTTTCGTGGAGTCGGATCGGTCACTCTCAGGATTAGCCGGCGTAAACTGGATACTTGATGTCAATTAAAAAAATATTATAAGTGAATTTGCTATGTTGTAATGGTAAAAGATGAGATAAACTCCCTATATAATGAGGGTTCCAATCTCACATAGAGTACAATACACTTGTGAAATTTAAAAAACTTATAATGCTAGGTCATTTGTCCAGACCCATCTGTGCTTTTCAATTTATTCTGGTGGCAGATGAAAAACTTCAAAGGAGGTCGAGCCAGTCACTTTCAGGATTAATCGAATTATAAGAACTGAATACTTGGATTATCAAAAAAAATTATTAATATGTGAGTTCACCCGTTCAAATTGTAATTGGTATCAACGATATAATTCTATTAATATCATGAATGATTTTGATTATAATTTTAATATTTTGATAAAAAGATTTTTAGGACTTATCTTGTTATCTAATATATATGTTTTAGTGTGTAGGGATTTAAAAGAACACATAGGATGCAAGAGAAGTCCTGATAGGTTGGAGTCAATCGGATACTAAATAAGAGGAGAGTTTATCTTTGATAAGGTTGAAATAAAGGTATCAATTGATTGATATTGGATTACTAATCGATTGATGAATCTTAAATCATGAGTTCGGGATTTAAGAGAGTTTATGGTATGATCAATCAATTGTTAGCTATTATCAATAAATTGATGGATCAATCGAGTGATGCACACAATTAATGACAATGTGAAACATATAGAAGGTTTCATAATCGATTAGGAACTCAATTGATGAGTAGTAGTCGATTGACAATAGAAGATCAATCATCGATTATTAAGCTGGATGGAGTTGTTGGGCTGGTAGAGTAGAGCAATGTTCAAATTACAATGGAGTAAGCAATTGATCATGCACAGGCAGTCAATTGATTAGCGGATTCTAGTAACAACAATATCCCTATAAAAGAGGGGGTTTGTGGAGATTTTGAGCTATGGTTGTAGGCCGATTCTTGGAGGGTTTGTGGGCAAATGCTATTACATTCCAGACCTTCAAGAAGAGATCCAAAGCAACTATAAAGTAAGCAAACTATAAATTTATTATTATAAAATTATTTCATTTACATTCATCTATTTTCTATTATATCTTTGGATTCTTGTTATATTGCTTGTAAGAATAGATTGTTGTAAAAGGTTTCTTTGTCTCCTGAAAGTGTTCGACAAGGAAAAAGAATAATAGTGTTACTGTTGGGACTATAGGCTGTGGAGTAGAAATGGGAGATTCAGAACCACGTAAAATTGAGGTGTTGTATGCTTATATTTTATTTTGTGTTTGTTTCTTTTATTTTCCATTGCACATTAATCTTTTGTAGGCTAGCACATGATCAACAAACAAGAAATGGCAATCACTATTCACTCCGTCAACAGGCCCAACAACAAGTGGTATCAAAATATGAGATTAGTTCATCATTACATTGAGCCAAGGGAGCAACAACAATGACGAAAACTGCAAGTCATTGTTACTTAAGATCTTGACTAAAACAAAGTTGTTTCATTTATCTATGTTTACTCTTAGGCACTATAACTACTCTTAACACTCTACATGCTTGGATAAGCATTCAAAGAGAAAATTTGTTAGTGAAAATAAAAAGAGGTATTAAAGGGAGGAGAATAAAAAATTAGGGGAAGTTAGGAGTTCAAGATTGAACTTTTAACCTCACAATCTAAAATTTGAAACTTTCTAAAGGTTTAGGAACTCTAAAATATTATTGGTGGAATAACCTAGAAAGGCATGCAAAATCACCTAGAAAGAAGAGATGTATTTCCTAAAAGGGAGAATAACTTTCTAGATTAAGGAAAGACGTTGAGAAGAAAAGGTTAGAATAAGAGGGAGGTATGTACTTTTGAAGGGTAAAATGTTCAAGATTGAGCTTTGAAGAAAATGGAAGGTAGGGAACCTTCATTCAAGTGCTAGCATAAGTTAGGAATGAAGGAGAATGTAACTTGTAAAGACTTTTTGATGTAGGTCAAAAGGGGAAAATGAGGAGTTTAAATTAGAAAATCTTCATATATACTTTGACATAAGAGGTGGGATGTTGGGCTAATGAGCAAGTATAATATAAACATATTGTCAAACATCAAAAAGGAAATAATTATTGATGCAGTAGACCTCAGGTCAAGGTTGACTAAGCTCGAGTTAGATTTCGATATTTGATAGTTAGCAAGACATCTAGTAGATCAAAGTTGATCAGATATTTGATAGTGGAGAAGTCTAAGTGAGTCATGGTTGACGGGACACTTGATAGTTAGAAATTAGAAGTCCAATAGGGAGTTGACAAAAGTATGTTAGGTTGTAAGGGTGCAAACATAGTCCCATATTTAAAACACATGAAAAAGATCATGGATTTAAAAGAATGAAAGATATCTCCATTGGTATAAGGCCTTTTGGGGAGAGCCCAAGAACAAAGCCATAAGAGCTTAGACCCAAAGTGGACAATATTATGCCATTGTGGAGATATTTTGATTCCATCGGTACTAACAAATGGTATCAGAGCGAGGTTGCTCTTCACCGGACTAACCGCCGGAAGAGCCATGATCCAGATCTAACCATGTGGGTTGAACCTTAACAAAGGAAGTGGGTGCTCCCGTGTCTGAATCAAGAGGACCAGACACCACGCAGGAAGTTCTAGTAGGTCGAGTGGACCGAGGAGCAGGAAGTCCTTGTAGGTCGGGTGAACCGAGGGACAGGAAGTCCTAGTTGTGGCTAGGTAGGAAGTCCTAGTAGGTCGGATGGACCGAGGGGCAGGAAGTCTTAGTGGATCGAGGATTCAGACATCAAAACGAAGGCTTTCCGTGTAACGCCCGAGTTATTTTTGTCTATTTTTGAATTTTAATTAGATTTAAAAATTATAATAAAGGTCCTTTAGTTAAATGGTGGAAGGGAGTTGGATAAAAATCAAATAGGTAAAAAGATTCGCCTTGTAAAGACGAATCCAACGAGACCAAGTTTGACCAAATCGGAGGTCGTTTGATTGCTGAACCAAGCGAACCAAGTCTGAACCCGGTTCGCTATAATAGATTTAATTGCTTTGATTGGATTTAACCGATGGGTTTAGATTTAATGGGGGAGGTTACTGTGCACTCCTCATTATAATAGCACGTCCGTCGACTCCTTCCGCGCCAGCAAGACCACATCCACACGGACTTCGTCCGCGCGACCACGTCGCCGCCGCCCGATTCTGTCGGCGGAAAGCACGGAACGGAGAGGCTTTAAAGGAGGGAGGGGATCGATTGCAAACCCTAGCCGCCTCCTTCCTTCCGCTTCTCCTCCCTTCCTCGGTTCTTTCCTTCGTTCTTCGCTGCCGCCGAGCTCCTCTGCACGTCCGACGCCGCTGCCTGTTGTGAAGAAGGAAGCCGACACCAGTCGACGCCCGCTGCTGCGAACGTCGCCGACATCGCCCTGCCGCGCCGCGCCTTCCTCTGCTCAGCACCATCGAAAGTCGCCGCCGCCGCCTCGTGGAGAAGAGCAGCGGCCACCGTCAGCCGCCACCAAAGGCCACTGACCCCGCCGATTTCCAGCCACGCCACCGCCCGGAGCCGCTGCTACCAGGACGCCAGCGTCGAGCCTCTGCTGCCCTGTTCACGCGAGGAAGAAGACGAGCGCAGCAGTAGGGTGTTGATTAATTTCATTAAGGTATGGTTTAATTAAGTAAAGTTAGTGATTAATTAAGGTTATCGATTTAGGTTTAGCTAATTAGTTTAAAAACTTTGATTAGTCTGGTTAATAAGTTAATTAGTGGTTAATGAATTTAATAATAAGGGTATATTTAAAGTTGAGTTAAACAATCGAGTAATAGTTGACTAATTAAGTTATTGGGATTTAAATAAATGACGGATAATTAACCATAGAGTTGATTAAATAATAGGTTTGGTTAATTAACTGGTTAACTAATTCATGTTCCATTAATCTTAGTGAATTGGTTAAGTTAGGTTTAATGATGGATTACGATTAGTTAATTGATATAGTAATGAGTATAGATTTAGAGATTTCTTAATTAGTTAATTATTTAATTAAGTTATTACGGATTTGATTATTAGTTAATTTGATTATCAAGATCTAATTCCATAGGTTAATTTGAGTAGTTGTTGGATTCATAAAGGATGAGTTAATTAGGGTTAGGTTAACTCTTGACTCGGTTAAGTAATTAGATCATGTTAAAGATTTCAGTTGAATTATAGTTATGGTTTTGTTAGGTCGTGCGAAGAAGGCGCTAGAGCACCTCGGAGAAGGTCTCCGATTTCACGACCCTTAGCATTAAAAACCTAGTAAGCAGACAAGTAAGTGCATCTCTCACCTGCAGTATGAGTAGTTCCGTTGTTTTCTGTGTTTTTCCATAAACATGATTTTGTTAAAGCATATGCATGATTTTGTTAAAGCATATGTAAATAGTAGAATTGCATGATATAAGAAGTAAGATATTATAAGGATATCTGCCTAGTTAAGATATGGATGATGTAATATGAAAGAAAGTATTTTAC
Source organism: Curcuma longa (assembly GCF_044706935.1). NCBI lineage: Eukaryota > Viridiplantae > Streptophyta > Magnoliopsida > Zingiberales > Zingiberaceae > Curcuma > Curcuma longa. The sequence goes on along the minus strand of NC_133862.1, from coordinate 24,424 downwards.
TTTGATGTTGACAAG
>NC_133862.1:13070-24381 GCF_044706935.1 Curcuma longa | reverse complement strand
AGACTCAAAATCCTAAAAATCTTAAATGGACTTCAAATATAAAATCTTAAGAAAAAGTCTTAACAAACTCAATTCCTAGAAATCCTAAACGGATTAAAAAAAATTCTAAAATAAAAAATAGAACTTTCAAAACGACTCTAAATACTAAAAACTTTAAAAATTATTAAAAAATAAAAATTATCAAAATTGATAATAAAAATCTTGAAATCCTCTTGCATTAGTCGTCCCAGGTTGAAAAAAATTCGTCCTCGAGTTCATAGAAGTATCATCAGCATTCCCCGAACACGGACTCAAATGCTTCACATTAAAAATGTCGAAAGTCTTCAAATGACTCGGAAGGCGTAATATGTATGCATTGTCATTGATCTTCTGCAGTATCTCACACGGTCTAATCTTTAGATCTTCTTGCATCAAAAACCTCAGCCTACTTTGATATATATAAAAAAAATTGATAATTCTCAGTTAGTCTCATATATCGTCAGGGCCGGCTCTAGGCATAGGCCACTAAGGCCTATGCCTAGGGCCCCCTTTTTAATTGGGGCCCAACTTTCAATATATCAATATATATATTAAAAAATAAAAATTATTAAAATAAATTTATTAATTGGTTTAATCGATTAGAGTCCCGAAAACCCCTTAAAATTCTCAAAAAATTCTAAAAACCGTTCACCTTCCTTCCGCTCTGAAATATGAATCCCCGATTTGAACCGAAATTTCCAAGTCGCCGTTCGCCTTCGCCTTCGCCCCGCCCTGTGGCCTGCGCGACTGCGCCTTCGCCCAGCCCTGCCCTACGAGCCCTTCGCCCGGCCCTGCGCCGTCGCCTTTGCCTTCACCCGGCCCTGCGCACCTTTCGCCCCGCCGGCCGGCCCTGCGCCTTCGCGACTTCGCAGCTTCGCCCGGCCCTGTGCACCCTTCGCCCGACGGCCCCGACCCTGTGCCAGTGCGCCTTCGCCTTCGGCCGGGCCTGCGCGCGCTTCGCCTTCGCGCCTACGGCCTACGCCTTCGCTTTCGCGCCCTAACCCTTCGGCCTTCTCGCCTTTGTCGGTGAGCAATGATTTTTTTTATTAAATGATCTTTATTATTTTATAAAATGACTTTTATTATTATGATTTATTTCATCATTAAATTGCTGGCATGTTTTGATGATTCAACAATCAGACTAATTACTTCATTTAATTTGATCAATGACGAGATAATTCTGATTGAAAAATGGAATGAAAATATAATTTTCATGTTCATGAACGAATTGAATTAAGAAATAAATATATATTGATAGAATATGTAAATAAAATATTATAAATTGATCTTTCTTCTGCATATTAAATAATTTTTTAGGGTAAAAATTAATGTATCTGATTAATGATTAATGTATGTGTTTCTTCAGGGTGAAAAGTTTTTAGAAAGTTGAAAGTCTTGAGGGCTTATTTTTCAAAATTAAAATTAATAAAGTCTTATTTACGTTCAACTATGTCTCAAGAAAGATTAAATAATTTAGCAATGTTATCAATTGAAAAAAATTTATTATTAAAACTTGAATATGAAAATTTAATTAATAATTTTACTTCTAAAAAAGCAAGAAAATTTAATTTTATATAAAAAATTTATTTTTAAAATTAATATTTTAATTTATTTTAAAAAAATTTTAAATCCACCATTGTCGATCTCAAGTCCGAATAAAAAAGGGTGAGAGAAATTTTTTTAAATAATAACAATTATTTTTAAAAAAAATTACCTAGGACCCCCTGTAGGCTTGAGCCGCCCCTGGTTGTCGGTCCCAAATCTAAATGAAAAAAGACGAGGAAAAATTTTATATTTAAAAAATATATTAAAGGTCTAAAAATAATTTTAGCCTAGGGCCCCATAAAACCTTTTGCACAAATTATTGTCGACGATTGAGATCGCATGCATACTATTTTGTTTGTATTACACCAAAGTCAAAACAAAACGAATTAGTCAATAGCATAAAACATTTGGCAGTTTGTTTCTTTGTTTGGATGGAACAGGGCCACGTTGGGCTCGCTACTACATCGGACCCGTCCAATTTGCCGTCTGCTTCGGCGTGGTGGTTGGCCAAGTGCTCCTGGGAGGACAGAGCATGAAGGTGATTCCTTAGTCAGTCGATTACTAAACTATTTATTTATGTTTCTAGTAATTGATCATCAATTTCCTGACTTGAATCAGACCATTTACCTGATCGCGAGGCCAGATGGGACGATGAAGCTCTACGAATTCGTGATCATATTTGGGGCCTTCTTGTTGATGCTGGCGATGATCCCCTCCTTCCACGCTCTCCGCCACATCAATCTCATCTCTCTCGTCCTCTGCCTGGCTTACAGTGCCTGTGCCACTGCAGGCTCTGTTCATGTAGGGCACTCCGGCAATGCTCCAAGAAAAGACTTCTCTCTCCCAAGTGATAACCAAGATCGCATCTTTGGAATGTTCAATGCCATCTCCATCATCGCCACCACCTACGGCAACAGCATCATCCCGGAGATCCAGGTATGAAGCTTCTTGCGACAGAGTTGTAGAGCGAGCAAGATAACCCGTAAGAAGATGTTCTTGTGCAGGCAACAGCAGCTCCTCCGGTGACAGGGAAGATGTTCAAAGGCCTGTGTCTCTGCTACACAGTCGTGGCCGTGACGTTCTTCAGCGTGGCGATCTCTGGTTACTGGGCATTTGGGAACAGAGCCGAAGGCTCTGTCACATACAATTTCATGCTCGACGACGGCACCATTCTGGTCCCCAAGTGGTTCCTCACGATGACCTACGTCTTCATCCTCTTGCAGCTATCAGCAGTGGGAGTGGTGTACTTGCAGCCGACGAACGAGGTGATCGAAGGCCTGTTCGCAGACCCAACGAAGCCTCAGTACTCCGCCCGCAACGTCGTGCCGAGGATCATCTTCCGAACGCTTTCCATCGTGATCGCAACCCTCATCGCCGCCATGCTTCCTTTTTTCGGCGACGTCAACTCGATCATCGGTGCCTTCGGTTTCCTGCCACTCGACTTCGTCGTGCCATCGGTTCTCTACAACCTGACCTTCCGTCCCTCGAAGAGAAGCTTCTTGTTTTGGCTCAACGCCGTCATTGCTACTGTGTCGTCAGCGTTGGCGGTGCTTGGCTCCATCTCGGCGGTCAGGCAGGTGGTGCTCGATGCCAAAACGTACAAACTTTTTGCTGATGTCTGACTGGAGGATAATGCATGTTCAGCTGTGAACATAGCCACAATAATGAAGTTTAACATAGAAATACTTGTGGAGTTCCTTTCCCTCTTTTTTCCATTTGCTAATCGGAATGGAAATATCAATTAGTGTTACATGCCTTTGCTAGGGGTTTGATCAACAAAATTTACCCAAATCGATACCTCTTTGTGGAATCAAACTATAAACCAAATGGAAGGAAACTGACAGTCAAATTGATGCTTACAAAACTAACTAAGGCAATCATTAGTCCAAATAAGATCGGGAATTGGAGAAGATAGGAAGCTTGGTAGTGGAGAAGAAAGTTGCTTCTCTATTGATGGCAGATCGACAATGACTCAGTGAAAGAATGGAATTGAGGCTGGATTGGTTGAGTGGAAGGTGCTACCGGATCTGTTGTAGGCGTAGGGAAACCCTTTGCATCTTCTACAGCTTCGGCGAGGCTGGATTGGAATCGACGACGATTGGTAGTGGTTGAAATGAAGATGGTCGGAGATGGTTGAGGAAGATGAACCTCTTTACCTCTGGATGATGATGAGGATGGTGGGCAACCGGTTAAGTAGGGAATCCCCTAGACTTATCCGATGGTCGGCGTTGATGGAAAAGGTCAGCGATGGAGGAAGGAGATGATCGGGGCTTAGTAGTGGCGTGCAGATGAAGGAATCTCATATGTTGGCGGATGCAGATGTGGATGGATCACCGAAGCTCGAAGGAATGGCTGGAAAGGGAAATCCCCTTAATCCCCGTGTATGACCGAAGCTTGGTGATCGACGATGGAGGAAGAAGAATGAAGCTTTGCTCCCGCTCCTCCAGCCCTGTTCTGTCCAATTGGGTTGAAATTGTGATTCCAAGGTCCTGTAGCATTCTCTTTTAAATCCTAACTGTTTGATCGTCCTAGATCTGAATCAATGCCCAGGATCGGCCAAAACTACGTCAACAATCAGAATCATTCCGAATCTGGATCGACAGTTGGAATCAATCCAAATTTGGATCAAAGGCTCTTGATCAACGGTGGTGATTTTCTCTCCCTTTGATTCGGATGGATCAGATCATGATGGATGGCTCAGATCTTCCTGATCTTAATTGAACGATCTAGATTAGACGATATTAGATCTCCTCATTTAAATATGGCCTTAAGCTTAATTTGGTTCGATCTGACTTAAGTCCCTGGTCCAAATTCATGTTATGCAAAACCACATTCAAATCTTTAGACAAAATGTCATAAATATGAGATAAATTGTATTTTAGCCCAAATAGAAATCAAACTCAGTGAAATGTAGCATGAATATGAAATTAGACACAAAAACAGATAAAAACATAAGTATACGTGTCAAAATCTTGTATCAAAATGTTGGTCATCGGCAATTAAGAAAATCAAACTCATTATGCGATCTAATTAATTATTATGGCAGGTTTAAGTTATTAGATGTGAGGTTTATATGTGTAGAACTTGTTAATCTGCATCGTTATCATTGATGGGCTGATAATGGTTGAGTTCATAGATATAGGACATGATTCCCATTGGATTAGATATTCTGAGAGATCTCTACACTATCCATTGGTAAGGGAACTACGCGCCGTCGCCCAATTCCTTCAAAGAAGTACTAATTCTTGCCTTCTATGACAATTAAAACAATGAAAATCCCAGTAGCCACATCTCTAGGGGTGGTCGGTCCGAGTCCTACGGAAGTTTTCCACCGACCACTAGGGCAAATCGGGAAGCGCCACACTGCCGAGGGTGGTCCGGCCCGGTCCACGAAAGTTTCCCACCGACCACCAGGGTAAATCGGGAAGCGCAAACGGCGGCCAATCCAGATGCCCAGCATCCTTTGATTGCGTTTCCCATTTGGAGGAAAATTCCTACAAATACGCCGTAGCTGGGGATCGACCGATGATCCTAGGAGTTACAACCCGGATGTCCCCTATCGTTGCACCATTGCCCCGGGGACTATAATTCTTGTTTAGATAGCTTACTATAAGTGATTTCAGAGCCATGATTATTTCATTGATTTCTATAACGCTAAAGTGAGGGTTTTCATCAATTTAGGTGTTTTACGCTAATTAGGACAAAACAAATATGAAATGCAATAACATTATTTACGATTACTTTTATTATAATATTATCAATATAATTTATTTTTCATTTAGTGAAAACTTCAATGCATAAAGGTGGCCATTGGCATGATCTCCCGTCCTCTCCTAGATTCCTTTAATTTGTCATACTCTATTTCACCATCTGATAATTTCTTTGTAAGATATTCTTTGAAATTTGATGAAGTACATATTGAAAATATCTTGTCTTATCCTCCTTTATTGAAGTTATTACTATAAATTTAAATTCGATTCAAAAAAAATCATTAAACATATTCGAATTCATCTAAATTTGATAATTTTAAATATAAAATAATTATTATTTTTAGCTCAATTGAACCGAGTCAATTCTTTAAAAAAAAAATGGTTTTTAGTCAATTGCACCGAGTCAATTTTTTTAAAAAAAATGAAATTCGCCATTTCAGTGATTAAACGATCATATGTGAAGATATAAATTGAAAAGTTACAATTGACCACAGCAGCGGAAGAGGATATTATTTCAACTTTATCAAAATTTGAATCTTTATCCTCTTTCATCATCCTAACGAATTCAATTATGTTTCGAGATAACAAAATCAATTTGATTTTATCCTAACACGGAGACTAAGCAGCAGCACACGGTCCGCCACCTCCTCGCAGCCTCTGCATGTGCCCTCTTCTCTCTCTGTCTCTTGCCTGTATAAAGCAGGGCCAAGGAAGTCACTCTTGTCCAGTCGGAGTCGCAGGCCACCGTACAAACCATGCAGCAGCGGCAGCAGCGGCAGCAGCACCAATGACGTTTAAAACGATGCACTCTTTTTCCCATCTCACGCTAGACAGCAGATTCACGGAGCACGCGCAGATGCGAGTAAACAGAATTTTTTACTTACTACTGATATTAATTCGATTTAATTAAACTTTTACTCACTTTATATTGAATTGGATAGAGTCATTGAGCTGACATAGCAAAGTAACATTTGAATTACAATGGAGCAAACGAATGATTATGCGTAAGCAGTCAATTGATTGACGGATTCCAATCACAATAACAATCAATGGCGGAGCCAGCCCGGATGATTTACCCGGGCTGATCTCCGATGGTGGGCTATGCCGACGAGCTCTGAGTTATTTTATCCGGGCTGGCTCTTCTATTTTCTTTAAAAAAAAAAAATTTTTACGTAAATTTAAACTGTTTCGCCGTGGAGCACCCGGGCTATAGCCCGGGTAAAGTAAAACGTGGCTCCACCCTTGATAACAATCCTATGAAAAAGGAATTTTGTGGAGATTTTGAGCTACGATTGTAAGCCGATTCTTGGAGGGTTTATGAGCAAGTATTGTTGCATTCCAGACCTTTAGAAAGCAATTCAAAGTAACTATAAAATGAGGAAAGCATAGATTCATTATTGTAAAATTATTTCAGTTACATTACATCTATTTTTTTTATTGTATCTTTGGATTCTTGCTTGTGTTGTTTGTAAGAATAGGTTGTTGTTAGAGATTTCTCTATCTCTGAAAGGTGTTTGATAAGAGGAAGAATAGTAATGTTACCACTAGGACTATTGGTCGTGGAGTAGGAATCGAGCATTCCGAACCATATAAAATCAAGGTGTTGTGTGTTTGTTTTTTTATTTTCCGTTACACATTAATCCTTCGTAAATGAGCACACAATCAACGAACGAGAAACATGAATTGCTATTCAACCCTCCGGCCTCTAGCGACGTCAACGATCTCAACAAAAACTTTCTAGTAAACAATTGATCCCAATAGTTGACTACCCAATCGACTCAACTATAAATAGAACCATTCTATTCACTAGCTCTTTGGACCTAGTTGATTGAAATCCAACACTAGTTGATTGCTCCAAACTACAAACCCAAGTCAACTTTAGAGTTTTGGTTTGTAGACAATTGACTGTTACACTTCAATAAACTACAACACTAATCTATTGATGTTCAACATCAGTCGATTGATCATCCTTATACCCCCAATCCTATGTTAAGGTTTACCCTCATCTCCCATGGATATAGATCACTCAACTCTCACAACTCACTTGAGACTTACCTTTATAGCATGAACTTGCCTTAAAGCCATATTCCTTCATGCCTAACATCCTTCAGATGCAACCAAGCTCACATCTCTTCTCCATGTCATCCTTCATGCCTTTTCCTTTGAAGTCTATTTTCTTATGTCATCATTCTCACTGTCTCAATGCTTCTTATCATGTAGTCCCTCGGTATACATCATGCAATCTTCTTCGATCTCATAGAGCTCGAGCATTAAGTTGCCAACTTGGTTGCACTCGAGGTCAATTCTTTAGAGTTGCTCGAACACCACCTTTGTACGTTTCTCGTTTTACGATCCCTTAGATATTGCATACCATCCTTCTCTGATCTCTTTGGACCTTCAAGCTACTAAATGTGTCATCTTGGCCATGCCAAGCAATGAGCTCTACAAACTTCAGGTGTATTTCTATAGTCCCTATACATTTAGACATATACATCAAATATAATAGGCATAGTCTAACTCAAAACCTTTTTTCAAATATCAAAATCGAAGATCACACTGGACTACTTGAGACAGGATTGCATCAACACCTCTAAGGTTAGGAAGTGATGAGAGAAGTCGATCCTATGAGTTTGGGTGAACCTCTAAAGTTAGGGAGAGACATGATTTAAAAAATTAGAAGATAACTCCAAAGTCATCAGGTTAAGGAGGAGAGTTTACGTTCCTACATCATAAAGGAATGTTTGTTTTTGAATTAATAAACAATTGCTTGGAACATGTCTTAAGTAACAAGGAGTAAAGAGGATATTCAGCAAGTTCACATCTTACTAGGTGTTCCTCTTTCTTCACGAGAAGGTGAATTGTGTTGATCTTGAGCATGGACTTTTGTACCTGCAAAGGCACCCATGGGGACCTTGGTGATGTGCTATTTGGCCTCTCTCTAGGGAATGCCTTTATAATATTGGGTTGCAAGGGTGCAAACATAGTATCACATCTAAAACACATAAAAAAGATCATGAGTTTAAAAGGATGGAAGATATCTCCATTGGTATGAGGCCTTTTGGGTTGAGCCCAAGAACAAAACCATGAGGGCTTAGGCCCAAAGTGGGCAATATCATGTCATTATGAAGATATTTTGATTCCATCGGTCCTAACAAATGAGACCGCTCTTCACCGAACTAACCGCTGGAAGAGTCATAATCCAGATCTAACCATGTGGGTTGAACCTTAAATAAAGAAAGTGGATACTCCCATGTCTGAATCAAGAGGACCAGACACCAGGTAGAAAATCTTAGTTGCAGCTAGGCAAGAAGTCCTAGTAGATCGGGTGGATCGAGGGACAGAAAGTCCTGGTGGACGAGGGACAGAAAGTCCTGGTGGACATCAAACGGAGGATTTTCGTTTGAGGGGGGCCTGTGGTCCTTTGTTTGAAGGGGGGATTGTTGGGTTGCAAGAGTGCAAACATAGTCCTACATCTAAAACACATAGAAAAGATCATGAGTTTAAAAGGATGAAAGATATCTCTATTTAATCGACATCTAATCCAAGAGTACTAACCACTCAACCTTATTATTATGCGGACAAGGTCCACCTGCAGGGTTTACATGATAATCCTTATGAGCTCCTCAAGGGGACATCATCAACCTAGATTATGGACACAGTTTCCTTCTATAATCAACAACACACCGTGTACATAATACTACTTTCCAACTCATCGGGCCTATTGATCTATTGATCTAGACCTCACCCTTTGATGAATTAAACAAGTACATATTAAGCACACGTGTTTGCTATTATATCGGGATTAAGAGCATGTACATCTATAGTAACAGAGGTTTAGTTCGATTATATAGTCAGTATAAATCGAACAAGTACCTAGAGATATGGTCCTGCTCAATACACACTAAGTGTACTAGTGTAATTCTATAGTCAAGACAGACTAAGACCAAATTACACTACAACCACTCCGATGGTTTGTCCAATCCATCTTGGTTGTGAACACTGTTTATAATCTATAAGAGACTGATAACATGGTCTTCTGTATGTGACTCCGCACACCATGTTAGTCTACAGTATAGATTAAATGGACACTACAAAATATTGACCAAATGTGATTCTCATTTCAGAACGTTTATTTACATAGTTAGGATTCTAGTATACATCCCAACAGGCCTGTACTTGATCTTCCCAACAGGTCGAGTAACTAGTTTCTACTTGTTGGTTTTTAGTCGTTGAGCCTCCACAACATTAACATATTTCTTGGCTTGTTGGACAGTGCATTTGATCCTCAAAGGGAGACTTTTTCATTAGAGATCGAAAGCTCTCACTCTCGGAGGCCTTGAGGAAGCACTAGCTAACACTTAGGAGTGGCAGAAGGTAGTTTCAATGTTGTCTGAGTGAATTGTCGACACTTAGAGGGCGTTTGATTGGGGATTATTGTTCATGGTTATCTGTCCAAGGTTATCAATGATAACTTTATTTGGTTCAAGTTATAATCGATTCTCAAGAAATATAGCATTATCATCATAAATGAGTTATAATCTGATTATTTGGGCAGTTTAAGATTTTCTACGATTTCGGAGGTTAATTAATTTTTTTTTTATGATTACCTTTTGATTTTAAAACTAAGTTAATTGAATGTATCGTAAAACTTAATTAAAATTGATTTAATTAATTTAATAAATTTTAATTTAAATATTTATAAATTTTAAAAGAGATAATTTATTTTAAATTTTAAAAAATAAAATAAATAAATTATATTTATTAATTTAATAAATTATTTTATTAAAATAATTATTTTAATAAATTATTTTAAATAATATATAAATTTAAAATTTTGAAAAATAATTCATATTTATTAATTTAATAAATATAATTTATTAAAATAATTATTTTAATGAATTATTTTATTAAATTATTTATAAATATATTTTATATATTTATTTATTTTAATAAATTATATTTATAAAATTAATGAATTATATTTATTAATTTAACGAATTATTTTATTAAAATAAATTTATTTTATTAAAAATATATAAATTTATTTTAAATTTTAAAAAACTATAAATAAATTATATTTATTTTTTATATATATTATTAATTTATTATCATCATTAATATTAATAATTTAATTAATTTTTTTTAATTAATTTAAATCGAGGGTAATATACAAAATATTAAACTGGTTATGTTTTATTTCCTTCCAAATAAATAAGTTGAATCAAATAATATTAGGTTATATTTTATATCTCATAATCTTGGTTATGTGATTACTTAGTAATTACATAACCAAGGTTATATATGATAATTTGAACTAAACGCACCCTTAGAATCAATGACCACAACCAGCTGGGGCATCAGATCCTCCATTCCACTGTGATTGCTAGTAGCGATGACGTCGTTCTTTGTAGTATTTATTAAATAATAATAATAATAAATTTATTTTTTAAAAAATATGAGTTTGATTGGTAAATATGTAATTTTAACTAAGATTTATTTTAATCAATAATTTTAATTTTTACTAGCTAAATTAGATTTGATCGATAATTTTTTAATTTTTTATTAGTTGAAGTTAGATATGATCAATAATTTTTAATTTTTTACAAATCAAAATTAAATTTGATCTATAATTTTTTCCTTTTTACTAGTGAAATTTGACGCAATGATAAAGTTGCTTGATTAATGTTTATAGTATTCAATCATGAAAATAACCTTTTGTAATACATAAATTATTTTTTTAAATTACTAATAGAATTAAAAATCTTTAATAATATTTTATATAAAAAATTATTTTTAAAAAATAATAAAATAAAGTATTCAATGATTTACTTTATTAATTATTCAAATTCTGATTATGACGCGGAGTCATGTTCATTTTTGAACTTTGATAGTAAATAAATTTTTTTTTATAAAATCGAATTGATCATGTTCAAAATTAATCAGATAATAAAATGATAAAAAATTAACTCCAATGTAATCTGATGTTGAGAGGTTGACTGATTTATATCAACTCCATGTGGATTCTTTTGTTGAATATA
>NC_133862.1:10118-12970 GCF_044706935.1 Curcuma longa | reverse complement strand
GGTTAGTTGATAGAACTGTGTCTTGATCGTGCAAACTAGACGTTGATTGCCACTTCCACTTTAGAGGTTGAGTTCGTATCCTATTTTGAGGTGACCTCTCATGGTGTTTGGACGAAGATTTTCATTTCGGGGCTTAAAATTATGGATTCTATTTCTAGGCCATTGGGGATGTATTGGGATAATTCAGTTACTGTCTTTATGACTATGAATAATAAAAGTGAGAGTCGAACTCGACATTAAATATTTAGCAATAAAAGAACATGTTAGAAATAAGACAATTAAACACATTAGCATTGAATTGATGATTGCTGATATCTTTTGACTAAGAACATGCCACTAGAGCCGTCAATTTGGGTTAGACCCACTGAATTGGCCCACCCTGCCAAATATTTTAAGCGGGTTGGATTGAAATTTTATCAATCCATTTTAAGGGCTCGCGATCCTCGCTAGTTAACCCGTGGTGGGCTTGGGTTGACCCGTGGGTTGAGAAAAAAATTCTTTTAAAATTTTTTTATTAAACTTTTTTATGTTTTTAATTACTTTATTGAACTATTTGGTTATGTAAATGATACACAAACTATTGTGTGGTGTGAAATCTCTGAAGGAGTCTTCATGGAAAACACAGACCCTTTTGTGGTAACTAGTGAAAGGTGATTCTATATTTCTATTGTGGTGGATATGATGGACTGGTGATTGTCATTTATTTATTTATTTATTGTAAGTTTCTTAAGAAATGATAACAATTATCATTTATTAGTGATCCCCACTCTTATTTTCTATCTTGTTCTGTGTTACATTCTCTACTGTTTTATATTTTTTTAGTACCGTGGGCTAGGCTGCTGCCTAACCCGCGCGTGAGTTGGGTTGGAGATTTTGCCTCCTGCTGAGATGGTGGGTCGGCCCGCCCACCCCACTTAATGTTGGATTTTTGGTGGGTCGGCCCGCCCCACCCCACTTAATGTTGGATTTTTGGTGGGTTGGTCTGCCTCGCCACGGGTCGGCTTGTTTGACAATTCTACATGCCACTGTTGAAATTTAAAGATCATGTAGAGAGAATGAGACTTAGTTCCCTTATGTAATTTTGTTATAAGAATAATTTGGTTATTAATAAAACTCAATTATGATATTTTCTAATATTTGTGTACACATTCATTTGAGAAATATCACTAAAGTTGGATCTTGAATAAACATAAGGTTTATTATATTCATTAAGACATATTGGTTGAGAAGCATGATACATTGTGATACATGGAAGATAATACTCATGTTTAGATAATATATTGTTATGATTCATGTATATGTATTTTGTTCACTGATTTAATGAATGATGAGATATATATGTGCCAAGTGGGAGAATATTGAACAAATTTTATTTTGGTTATACATCTTACCTTATTAAATGACACATATTTATTAAGATTTTAATTATGCACACTTTTTTATCTTAATTAAGTGATCATTTATTGTAAGATTTAAATGTGCATAATTAATCAAAATCTTACCTTAATATACATATCATATGTTTTATTGAGTGCATAATTATCTTATCATGATTTGTTACAATCTTAAGGGTTGACTCACTGATAGTAATGAGTTCCCTATAAATAGTGGCCTTTAGGATCCCTAAACATACACCCCTTCAAGAATTAAAACATCATATATAGAAGAGGTTTAGAAACATTAAGCAATATTAAATGATGTTCAAGTCGTTCTTCAAATATCAGTGGCTAGAGGTAACAATCGATCCTTTATTCAGTTATCATGTTTATTTACTACAAAGCATGATTTAAATTTTAAAGATGAGGTTTTATCAACCAATATATTGGAGTATCTGAGTACAAAATTTGGAAGTCAGAATTATCGATTTCAGAAAAAAATAGTTTTAGAAATTTCATTAGTTGAAGTATTAGCCTTCAACGAATAAGACATATTATGTTTATTATTTTCTTTTTTCTGAATGATATTAATTTATTTAATATCTCGCGCGACACTGGTCAATAAAGGATTTGACAATTGGACCAAAGAAAAACATGTGCATTACTTGCTGATATTGATTTTGTAGCTTCTTCGCCTAATATTATATGTGAGAGAAGGGTTGAAAATTTGATGAGACTCTCACACTATATTGATAATATGATACATGTCCAATCTAAAGAGGAAAAAAAAAAGAAAAATCATTAGCATTTGAGGACCTCAATTGTAACTATTCGCTGGCTAGCATTTTAAGATTGTGCCTTTAGAGATAACAATGAATCTCTATCTTCATCTAATCGTGAGAATTTCCTTGAATTGGTGAAGGATTTTGCACAAATGAGTATAGAAATTGATAAGTTGTACTTAAGAATGCTCCAAAAAATATCCAATATATCGCTCTATAAATTCAAAAAGAGATTTTACATATTATGGTCAATAGCATACAACACATAGTACGTGAAGAAGTTGGAAATAAATATTTCTATATTCTTGTTGATGAAGTATGAGATATATTTAAATGGGAGCAAACGGCCGGAGATGGCCGGACGGCGACGAATTTGACCGAAATCCGAGACCACAGTGATTGGCTTGGATTCCGGCTGCGATTTGGTCGGAATCCATGCCAGTTGATTGTGGTCTCGGATTCCGGCCGTCGCCGCCATCCGGCCATCTCGACGCGTCGGCGAGTGGCACGTCGATCAGGCCCGGTCCGCGGACCGGAGATGGCCGGACGGCGATCCAAATCGCAGCGGCAGTGAGCGTGGGTGGGAGAGCGCGGATTCCGTCAGTTCGCCGCTGTCCGGCCACCGACGGCCGCCGGACCGATGCCGGTCAATGCGTCGGTGAGTGGCGCGTCGATCGGGTATCACAATGCATTC
>NC_133862.1:0-10018 GCF_044706935.1 Curcuma longa | reverse complement strand
ATGTTGTTAGAGGGAGATGAATATTGATTCATTTCGTTTGTTGCATGCTCGTCTGTTATTTGTTAGCTCAACAGAAAATATATGAAACAAATACAAAATAAAGCACAAACATATAATACCTCAATATTTTTAGGTGATTCAAAATTTTCAATTTTTTACTTCATGACTTAGAGTCTTAGTGGTAGTATTATTATTCTTTTACTTTATCAGACATCTTCTAAGGTAGATAAACCTCTTATAAAAATCATTCTCACAAGCAATATAAGCAAAAATCCAAAAATATAATAGAAAATAGATATAATGTAAATGAAATAAGAATGAATCTATACTTTACTCGTTTTGTAGTTGTTTTAGATATTGCCAACTGAAGGTTTGAAATGCAGTAGTACTCTCCCCCATGAATCTTCCAAGAAGCAATGCATAAAATTTCAACGAAAATCCTCTTTGATAGGGTGTCGTGACTGAAATATACTTATTAGTCGACTGATTATTTCATAACAGTCGACTATTATATTATAATTCGAACATGACTCTGCTCTATTAGTTCAATGGTTCCATTTAGCCCAGTATTAGTCGATTGAACTTCCCCTATTCAGTTGACTACTACTCATCAGTCGATTTCTCTAATCGATTATGAAATCTTCTATGTATTTCGCAATGTCATCAATCGACTACTAGCATCTAAAAGTTGATTGCTTACATGCTCAACTCTCAAATTCATGGTTTAGAGTTCATCAGTCGACTACAAGACTTTATGTTTGATTTCAGACTGAAAAAATACTATTTTTGAAAATTGTCCACGATAGTTGAGTGTTGTAGTCGACTGATGTCATAATCAAGTGTTGTAGTCGATTGATACAGTAGTCGAGTGTTGTAGTCGACTACTAAATCTTTTGTGATATTTCACAGTTAAATAGTTGAGTTCACTAATCAATTGACAGTCCCATGCATCATATTCGACTGCTCATATCACAAACCTGTTCAAATCTTAAATTTATGATTTTGGGTTCATCAATCGATTGATATTTCTATATCAATCGACTAATATCATAGTTCCAATAATACCAAGGCTAAACCCTACCCTTACCTATTATTTGATTGATTTCAACCTATTAGGACTTCCTTTGCCTAGCATCTAGTTAACCCTGAGACTTTCATATTATCGAACATCTGATTTTCCTTGATATGTTTGAACTTCCCTTCTCATGCTTAACATCCGGTCCTCCATGACTTATTAAGATTTCACTCACATGCCTAACATCTTATATCCTCTTTGACATGTTAGGATTTCACGCACATGCCTAATATCTGATCTTCTATGATTTATCAGGACTTTACCCATACGCCTAACATTCGATCCTACATAACATATTAGGAATTTCACTCACATCTCTAATATCCAGTCCTCCATGACCTGTTAGAACTTTCATCATTGCTAACTATCCGATCAACTATGATTTACTTGGACTTTATCCTTGTCAACTTCCTATTGGACTTCTATCTATTAAATGTCCAGTCAACTATGACCTATTTGGACTTCTTCAACTGTCAAATATCTGGTCAATATTGACCTACTTTATAACTTACTCAACTATTAAACATATTGATCAAATATCAAAATCCAACTCGAGCTTGATCAACCTTGACTTGAGGTCAATTGCACCAATAATCTCTCCTTTTTTGATGTTTGACAATATATTTAAGTTAGACTTATCTATTATCCCAATATCTCTCTTCTTATATCAAAGTATAAATGAAGATTTCTTAAGTCCTTCATTCTGTTAAAACCGATGGAATCAAAATATTTTCACAATGGTATGATATTGTCCACTTTGGGCCTAAGTCCTCATGGTTTTGTTCTTGGACTCTACACAAAAGACCTCATACCAATGGAGATACTTTTCATCCTTTTAACCCCATGATCTTTTTCCATGTACTTTAGATGTGGGATTATGTTTGCACCCGTGCAACCCAACAATCCCCCCTCAAACAAAGGACCATAAGCCCCCCTCAACGTCATTTTTGATGTCTGAATCCTCGATCCATCAGGACTTTTTGCCCCTCGGTCCACCCGACCTACTAGGACTTCCCACCTAACCGCAGCTAGGACTTTTTGCCCCTCAGTCCACCCGACCTACTAGGACTTTCCACCTAGTCGCAACTAGGACTTTTTGCCCCTCGGTCCACCTGACCTACTAGGACTTCTCATCTGGTGTCTGGTCCTCTTGATTCAAATACGGGAGCACCCACTTCCTTTATTTAAGGTTCAAACCACATGGTTAGATCTGGATTATGGCTCATCCGATGGTTAGTCCGGTGAAGAGCGGTCTCGCTCTGATACCACTTGTTAAAATCGATGGAATCAAAATATCTCCACAATGATATGATATTGTCCACTTTGGATTTGAAACCGAGAGTTGTGTAATCAAGACAATGCGAACTTAATGATGTTGGATTTGAAACAGGGAGAAGAGCTAAAGAAGATGATAGGGGCAGCTATCTACATAGAATGCAGCTCTAAAACTCAGCAGGTCAGTAGAGCTGTAAATGACCCAAATCGAGTTAAATTTTATAGTACTCAAGTTTGTTTGATAAGATAATGGAAGCCTAGCTAAGTCGAATCAAAGTTTTTTATCCAACCCGTAGGAATCAATAGAAAAGACAAATCTCCTATGATACACCAGATCCAGCTCGATTATTGATAGAGTAAATAAATTTGTCATTTATTAAAACCTCTCTTCTGATTCAAAATTGTGGTGTAACGTGTATCCTCTTTTATTTCGATCATGGAATAGATGAAATGAATCAAAAAATGAATTTTTATTCAAGAATGAAATAGGATGAATTGAAATGGTATTTTATATATACGTAATTATTTTGAATATATCAAACATTTCCTTATTTTCCGTTCGCCTGAAGGGACAAAAGAAATATCTTATTTTTTCTTCAAAAATTTTTGATCTCTGGTGGACCTCTTAATAGGATTCGAACCCAGATGAAATTCTAACTATCTGTCAGAGAAAAAAATGAATTAATCTTGTAAAATTTCTAAGAAATTCTTCGATTTCTTCCGCAAGCAGATGATTATTCATCTGCTTCTCACATTCTGTGAATAGTTGGGACATTGAGGAAGAACTAAAAAGGTATTTCAGAAATTGATATGATTCTATCTCTGTTCATTCTGTTTGAAGAAAAGAAGGTTGAAATAGTTGCTCAAGCTTGATTCTGTTTCTACTTTATAAGTTTAAACTTGGTTTATTTAGATGTTATCCAACTCTCAAATTAAGATTGTTTGAAATTTTTATATTTTGTGTTCAACCTTATTCATTTAATATAATGAAGTATTCATGTTTGTTCATTCAATTGACATTATGTGTACATAAGTAAATTTTTATTAAATGAAACATTAAATTTGCTCACAAGCATTTGACTCATTTACCGCTCTAAGTATCAGAAACTAAGACATTCCTATTCATTCTAATCTCAGATTTCCAAACTAACCAAACCAAACCACATTAGATTTCAACATTCCAAGGAACCAAGAACAGACTCATGCAATCCAATAAATCTATACGAAACCTAGCATCTAAAATCCAATCTAATCGCAAGCTAATAGATCCAACCTGATCAAGAAATCCAACAACACAAGCAACAGAACCGATTCAACCATAACCAATCATTGATCAAGAACGGATCCAACTGAATCCTAACTCTAATCCTTCCAACCAACATCACCAGATCAGTTCAAGAAATCCAAGAACCAATCCAAGAACAGCCAATTAACCGATTAATAACACTTATCTCAGTTAGTACCCTAAAACAGATTAAACCTAAAATCCAAAATAAACACACTCTGATCGAACCGTACCCCACCCTAATAGAACCGAAATCACTAAAATCTCAACCTCCAATCAACACAACAATCTTCACCAAACAAAGATTAATCAAGAGTCAAGATTTTTACCTTCAGATATGTTTGCCCTAAATCAACTCCGATTCTAGGTTTTCCTGCTGCTTGTTGCCGCCACCAGATCAGATCTGTTCCAACCGCTGTAAACTTCATCAAACTCCAGAAATCCGAACTCAAAACCTGTAAAACAGCAATTCCAAGTTTACCGTCAACCAGGACAGCTGGCTGAAACCTCCCCTGTTCGCACTGATCGTCGACGCTCAAGACGGATCGTCTCGCTTCCGCTTCGGCAGCGCGACGTCGCGCGGCGACAACGGCGACCGGCGATGGCGCAGGCGCGAGGGATTGGTGTAGGGATTGTCGCAGTTCCTCTTACAGGCAGTACGAAGGCGGTGGACGATCACTGCAGGGGGGACGGCGCCGTGGATCGTCGCTCAGGGAGAAGAAGAGGAAGGGTCATGCGTCGGCGGCTTCGGGGAAGAAAGGAGAAGGCGACGGTCGAGGAAGAAAATCGCGGCCTGGCGGATGAAGAAAAAGGGTCGCGGCAGGGGGAGAAGAAGAAGGGTCGCAGCAGGGGAAGAAGAAAAATTGGGGCCGGGAAGAAAAAAGTCGCGGCGTTATACGGATTCCTAATTGGTTAACGGGTTTTAAACCCAAATTCATTAACTCTATCTCTTTAATTTGGGCTCTTAATTGGGCTCCTTAAATTGGGTTTTATTTAGGCTCATGGGTTAAATCCAATAACTCTTATTTAGTGGGTTGTTTTACAGCCGACCACCGCTCGCTGGAGTTGGCCACTCTCAGCGAGTGATATGCGACCGGAGGGGGGTGAAGGAGCAGTCGCTGGAGCTGGACCACTCCTACGAGGTCTCTTGCGGATCGTCGACGCTTGTCAATCGTCGTTTATGCCGTCGCTGCGCTGATGTCGATCGGAAAAGGGGATGGATGGGAGCTTAGCAGTGAAGATCGCGAGAGAAGAGTTGCGATTTTGGGAAAGAAGACCTAGTATTGGCCGAGCCCCCCTTTGGCGTTCGAACCGGATCGTCTTTTAAACGTTCAGTGAATCGGACCGGGTTTGAACCAAACCACTAACCGGTCTGGTTTTATCCAAATTGGGCTTTTTGAATTGATTTTCTTGGTCTGATTTCAAATCTTTGTAATTGAGCTTCTCCTTGTAAATTTGGACTTGATTTCAATTCTCCATAATTATTATCCTTATCCTAATTTCTTGCAAAACCAAATCCAACAAATTAGTAACTATTAATTACCTCAAATTAATAAGAAATAAGATGAAGACCTCAATTAAATCCAAGTTAACGAAATAGACTAGAAACCCAATTTGTGATATAGAAAAGGATCAAAATACTACAATATAGCCCTAATTTATTCTGTCCCAAATCCAATTATCACCTATACTCCTATATAGTCTATAATATAAGCATTCAACTAAATACTATTGGGAAGGAGTGGTTGAAATGGATGTCCATGACCTGTTGAGATGGATGGCCAGATAGCTAGAGGGAGGCGGAGGTGAATAGCGTTTCTACCTACAAAACTTTCTACTCTTGCTGATGACTTTAACAAGGTCACACAAATAAGTTTATGCAATTGAAATAAAGACATAAAAATCAACACATATCAATTGCTAACAAGATGATGTAACATGGTTCTTAATCATCTTCACTCCATGGCTTATGATTCATTGTTGAGTCACTTTAGAAAGTCCACTTTCTTCGTTGCGGTTAACCTTCGAAGGTGGAGGGGGAGAAGTCTCTTACAACAAGCTTTATAATAAGAGCTAGAGGAAAGACTACAAGAATTACAAATGGATAAGGTTCAAATGATCAAAACAATCAATATTTCATCAACCTTCAAATGCTCCCCTTGATCCTCTTTATATAACCTTCAATGTCCATCAGCCTCATTGTTCTACTGGAGCCTCAACTATAATCATCATAATGATTAAGTCTTCGCCTAAGTTGAGATCTATCCTCTTTTAAGGATATATATCTCTCAACTTTCATAGCTCACACTAGAGCTTGTCTTTTGCAACTTTACTTCGCCATCAAGGTTGTCTCCCACTAGATTACTCGTCCCCCTAATGCACTGAGCCCTTGCTTCGCTCCACATGCCATCTTTTATGCTTCACCTATATAGTTTGTCTTTTTCTAACTATTGTCAATGTTGCACCTCGATGCTTCTCCAACGAACCTCGAGCCATCGAACCAACCAACTTGGCTGTGCTAAGTCATACATAGAGTTGCTTCAACACCACTTCAATGTTTCTAGTCCTATGTTCCCTAGAGCTGCTTCAACACCACTTCAATGTTTCTATGCCCTCATGCAACTTTCTACAGAATTCAATCACTTAAGGCACCATTGCACCAACAATTGAAATAATGAAGTAAGATGGTGCTCACGACCATGACTATATACAATGATGCAATGTTGGAACTAATGCGAGATTCAATGCCATTGATGACATTGCTAGCCGATGTTTTTTTGACAGAAAGGGTTCCTTCCTTTTTTGTCCTGAAAGTATTGTTGAGGATCTCCATTGAGGGGAGTATAGTAAGGATGGGAGAAAAATAACATATGCACATGGTTATTATGCATGCACATTCATAAGTTAAAGAATTGGCTTAATTGAGTGGAAAGACAGGATGGAGAGGAGGAGAGGAAAGGAGAGTATCATAATATTTTATATGAATCATGGATCACATATATTAGCGTAGCTTTTCCCTTCCCATCCCCTTACTCTCCTAGTCATCCATCCAAGCAAACTAAACAATAGATCTTCTCTATTTTGTCCTTGTGACCTTTATCAAGTTGTTGATGGAGGTAACATCCTATATAGAGTACCTTGTGTTTTATATTGACGATGAGATTATTAGGTCAATTTTTGCACTAAGAAATTCATGCTTATCATTTTGGTTTTATCTATTTGCCACACTTTGTTTAGATTTTTTAATTTACAATTATATTTTAGGTATCCATGTTCAAGAAGAATTATGACCATCTCCCAAAAGATACATATTTTGGACTATATAAGGAAGCAACACGTGGTAACCCGAACTATTTCCTTACCTATGGGAATGGGAAATCAGCTGCAAGAATTCGTGATTTTCTTCGTCCTAATGGTGCACATCGTTGGCACAACTACATGAAGACTCCAAAGTATGATATTTTACTTTACAAAATGATATTTGACTATGATTTCTATTGAAACTATTTTGTATATCTGGAGAATTTCATGACATTATTGTTATTTTTAGTGAGATTAAATTGGAGGAGGCTGCAATTCTACATTACACTTATGCAAAGTTCTCAGATTTAACTTCACGACGTGACCGGTGCAGCTGTAAGCCAACAAAGGATGATGTAAAGAGATGCTTTATATTAGATTTTGATAGAGATGTGAGTGTTTCTATCTCTCTTCTCAGCTCTCTGTTCTTTAAGTGCAAATAAGAGGAAGTTAAGTCAAACAATATTAATAAAATTACAAATCTAAAGCACTTATTAAATATGAACTACTGCTTTGATGTCTAAATTTGAAGATCCTTTGTTTGGCTCTTTCCAATTTAAATATGAGTAGCAAGGCATTTTTTATCCTTGTTTTGGCTCTTTCCAATTTTCTTTGATATGCAATCAAAGGCGATAATGTTGCAATGAGGAAATTATTAAGGTTTGATCCTTTGGTACTCCTCACTGTCTTTGTTTATAATTCATCATTTTAAAATTTTAGTAGATCCCAAGTATTATATGATATTTGCATGTACTTCTTGGCACTCCCCTTACGTTAGTCAAAGCTATTATGAAAACCTAGCTTGATATATATACTCAATTTTAATATACTCAAAAATAATATTTGTTACATGACTTAGCAAATTGACAAACTGATCTTTGAAGCTAACAAATGATTTGACAACTTCATTTCAATCTCTATGTGTTTTGTCCTCTTGTGAAACATTGGATTGGATTAGAGATTATCTATGGCGGCTCAATTGCCACTATCCGACTTCATCAACTCCTTTAGAGCATGTTTCAACTTAGTTATCAACTCCTCAACCCAGATGAATTCATAGATAACTAGAGTCATAGCTCTATATGCTGTCTCTGCGATTGATTGAGTTACGATAATTTAATTCTTGCTTTTGTAGGAAATTAGATTACCTACTAGGACACAATACATATGAACCGGTGTGGACCAATCATGGCAAAAGTTCATGTTTAAGTTGTGTAGATGTAGCGTTTGGGTAAAGCATGGAAGGGTTTAATGGTTTTCAACTGTGTTTTTTTTTAATAAATAAAGTATATTTTAATAGAAAACTCTTTTTCTCTATAAATATTTTGGCATAAATAATGTTTATATGAAATTTCAAAATTTTTTTTGAAAAATTATAGAATTATTTATAATTTTTTGATTTTGAACCACTAGAATTTAGGGGTAGTCAACTGGCATAATGTAGAAGCAATGTGAAGTTTTAGATATAACTAAAACTTATTTATTTAAGTTGTTTATTATCATCGCGTTGGTATGTAGTCACCCATATCCCTTTAGAATACTTAGGTATATATTCAAAGGGAGTTTGGCAAATGAAGGGAAGAAGCATTGAAGATGGGACATTAAGGAGAGGTTAGAGTTCAAGGTTGGATTTTAGCCTCATGAGCCCAAAATTGGATTTTCTTAAGTTATAGGAATAGTGGTGCAATAACTAAGGGGAGGATCTTTGTGTTGGAGAAGAAGTATTGCTTGAGGGGGGCACTCATTTTAAAGATATATGAATAACCTAAGTTGGGGGGAGATGTTTCCTTAAGGGGGAGAGGGACTTCCGTAGATTAAGGAAGCTTGAGAAGAAGATTAGAATAAGAGGGAGGTACCCACCTTGATGAAGTGATTATCTCAAGGTTCAGCTTTGGACAAATTGCCAAATGAGGAGGAAGGATAGGGAACCATCATTTAGAGTTTGGCATGGATATTGGACTTTGGACTAAGAAAGTTATAGAGGAACCTTTAATGTATGTTGAAGGGAAGCCGAAGGGTTTAAGTTAGAAAACCTTCGATTTAGGTTTTGACATAGGATGTGAGAAGTTGGCTAATAGATAAGTCTAACTTAAACATATTGTAAATATAAAAAGGGACATTGTTGGTGTAATTGGGCTATGGCCAAGGCGGACCATGGTTTAGGTTTTGATATTTGAGCAATATGTTTGATGTTGGCTATTGTGTGTAAACTAGGACAAGACATGATTTAAAATTTTGAGTCGTATCGGAATTTCGATTTATGATTGGAACGATACAGTTTCAATACTGTATTATGTTGCTTTCGATATTTTTTAAATATAAAATATATTAATTAAAAATAAAAATTTAATTTAAATATTAAAATTTAAAAATACAAAAAAAAATTAAAATTTTTAAAAAAGAAAAATGGGTCACATGGTAAACAAATAAATAATTTATTATATATTTTTGAAATTAAAATAAATACTATATAGATATTAAATTAATGGGATAGTTTTATTAGGCTTTGATTAAGCCTATTTGAACTATCCTATTATAGTTAGAAGTCGATTGAAATTATTAACCTAATTATTAACATAAGGTTTCTTTACTATATTATCTCACATTGCACTTGTTGCCTGCAGATGTCCCCACCGCGACCCTGCGGAGGTAGCTGCAAGATCGTGGTGCCTTTGTGATCTCACAAAGGTCGTCGTGGGTGTAGCACTTTCACGACCTTGTGACGACACGTGGTGCCGGTGCTAGGCAGTGGACGACATGATAAATTTTACCTGTTCGCCCAGCATAGGATGAAAATTTAAACCATATGTCAAGATTGGCGATGAATACTTGATAGAGGAAGAAGCTAAATAGGTTGATATCGACTAGAGATTTGACATTGGTTGAAGCCCAATAGGCATTGATAGATATAGAGTCCAACTCAGAATTTATAAAGGAAAAGACCAAGTGGGTCAACGTATACTAGAGTAGACACTTGACAATGGTAAAGTCGATAAGAGTTTGTTAGAGGAAGTCCTAACACGTCTTGGGTGCTTGGCAAGCACTTGATAAGGACAAGATCCTTGGCAATGATGAGTTCTTGG
>NC_133861.1:27944837-28083226 GCF_044706935.1 Curcuma longa | reverse complement strand
CGACGCATTGGTAATCACCGCCACCATCGCTAACTATGATATAAGGCGGGTGTTGGTAGATATTGGCAGCTCCGTCAACATCATCTTCAAGAAGGCCTTCGAGCAGATGCACATTGAGGAAGGTGGTCTGGAGCCGATGGCCACTGCTCTGTATGGATTTACAGGAAATGAAGTCCGCCCCTTAGGACAGGCTCGCCTCGCTATCTCCCTTGGCGAGGAACCAGCCCGAAGGACCAGGTACTGCTATTTCACTATAGTTGATGCGCCGTCTTCTTATAACGTGATACTAGGGCGGCCTACACTTGGTGCCTTCTCGGCGGTCGCTTCCACCCACCATCAGAAGATCAAGTTCCCGGTAGGAAGTCTGGTGGGGGAGGCGAAGGGTAACCAACTGGTGGCGCGACGATGCTACGTGGATACGGTCCGGACTGAAGCCAGGAAGATGCAGCGGACACTCGGAGCTGAAGTGCATGCCGTTCAAGAAGTGCCAAATCCTCGCGCCATGGCCGGGAAAGAACTCCTGCAAGTATGTCCTGACCGGTCGGAGACAACCGTACACGTTGCCGCAGAGCTGCCAGCAGAACTGAAGTCGGCACTGGCCGAATGCCTGCACCGTAACCAGGACGTCTTTGCCTGGGACCCGACTAACCTCACGGGAGTTGCACCAGACATAGCCGTTCACCGCCTCAATGTCCAGCCGGGTGCTCGCCCCGTCAAGCAGAAACGACGGCACTTCGGCCCCGAACAGAACAAAGTGATCAGAGAAGAGGTGCAAAAACTGTTGAAGGCAGGATACATCAGAGAAGTACACTTCCCTACCTGGCTATCCAATGTGGTGCTGGTGCCAAAGCCCGGCAACAAATGGCGTGTATGTGTAGATTTTCGGGACTTAAACAAGGCCTGTCCGAAAGATTGTTATCCCTTGCCTAGAATAGACCAGTTAGTAGATTCCACCGCTGGGTGCGAATATATATGTATGCTAGATGCTTATCAGGGGTATCACCAAATCCCCCTCTCTGTAGATGACCAGGATAAGGTCAGTTTCGTAACAGCAGACGGAACCTTTTGTTACAATGTTATGCCGTTTGGACTAAAAAATGCAGGAGCAACCTATCAACGGCTGATGGACAAAATATTCCGCCATCAGCAAGGGCGTAATATTGAAGTATATGTCGATGACATACTAATTAAGTCCGAAAGAGGAAGCTCTCTCATCGCCGACATAGAAGAAACCTGCATCACTTTGCGCCAGGCCGGTCTGAAGCTGAATCCCTCCAAATGTCTATTCGGAGTCCGAGTGGGTAAATTCCTGGGGTACATAGTTACGGAAGAAGGCATCGAAGCCAATCCAGAAAAGGTGAAAGCATTGGCTCAGATGTCCCCGCCTCGCAATCTCAGAGAAGCACAAAAGTTGATGGGCCGGATTACCTCTCTTTCCCGATTCATCTCCAGATCAGCAGAGCGCAGCCTTCCCTTCCTCAAAGTGTTGAAGAGAGCGCAGAGGTTTGAGTGGAATGAAGACTGTGACAAGGCGTTTGCTGAACTTAAGGAATACCTGTCCCAGCTCCCCAGGCTCGCTAAGCCTTCCCCAGGCGAGCCGCTAATGATGTACCTGTCGGCTTCTAAAGCTGCCGCCAGCTCTGTTCTGGTAAAACAAGAAGGGCAGTCTCAGCATCCCATCTATTTTTCTAGTCATCTCTTCAAAGATGCAGAGACCAGATACTCTAACCTGGAGAAGCTAGCATGGATGCTCGTACTAACCGTCCGGAAGCTGCGCCCCTATTTCCTGTCTCACCCCGTCACAGTTATGACCAACAGCAACCTTGGCCGACTTCTCACACAGTCTGAAATTTCAGGAAGGTTAGTCAAGTGGACCGTAGAGCTGGGAGAATACGACCTCCAGTATCAGCCTAGAACTGCCATCAAAGCCCAGGCTTTAGCAGATTTCCTCACCGAGGTACCCGAGGGAGAAGAGCTTGACCAAGCATGGAAAGTATATGTAGACGGATCCTCTAATCGGCAAGGGAGCGGAGTGGGAGTTGTGTTGGTATCCCCTCAAGAAGAAGAAATTAAACTCTCAATCCGATTAAGCTTTCGGGCCTCCAACAATGAAGCAGAATACGAAGCGGTGCTGGCCGGGCTTCAAGCGGCCAAGAGGATGGGGGCCACTCGGGTGCATCTGCATTCTGACTCCCTACTGGTAGCACAGCAGGTGGATGGAAATTATGAGATCCATAACGAACGGCTTCGCCGGTATGCTGAAGCCTTTGCGAAACTTAAAGTGGAGTTCAAGGAAGTGACCTTACAGAAGATTCCTCGAACTGACAATGGCAAAGCTGATGAGTTAGCCCGGTTAGCCAGCTCTATAACCGAGTGGCACACAGAAGAGGAACCAATCACTCAGATTTCCTATGTAGCTCATGTGGATCAGGTCCCGGCTCTCCCCGAACCAGAGGATTGGAGGAGCCCTCTCTTGAACTTCTTGCAAACAGGCATTGCCCCCTCGGATCCAAAATTAGCCAAACTGGTTCGAAGGCAGGCTCCCCGCTTCACTATTATTGAAGATCAGTTATACCGGCGCTCCTTCTCACGGCCCTTACTCAAATGCTTAGGACCCACAGATGCCGATTATGTCCTGAGGGAGGCACATCAAGGGTGTTGTGGCAGTCATTCGGGAGGAAGAGCACTGGCACGGAAGGTAGTGTTAGCCGGATACTTCTGGCCAACTCTTCAAGCTGAGGCCGCCAAGCTAGTCTCCACCTGCCTATCTTGTCAAAAGTATCAGAACTTCTCACGACGGCCGGTAGAGGTGCTGAAAGCCTCTACTACCTCCTGTCCCTTCGATCAGTGGGGGATGGACATTGTGGGACCCTTCCCGACAGGGCCACAACAGAAAAGGTTTCTCCTAGTGGTAGTGGATTATTTTTCCAAGTGGGTGGAAGCTGAAGCCCTTGCCCACATCACCGAGGAGGCCGTCATCAAGTTTTTGTGGAAGAACATTGTCTGCCGGTATGGTATTCCTCAACGCTTGGTCTCTGACAATGGCCGGCAATTTCAAGGGAAGAAGATACAAGCTTGGTGTAAAGGGCTCGGGATACAGCAGTCTTTCACCTCTGTGGCCTATCCTCAAGCCAATGGTCAAGCTGAAGCCACCAACCGTGAATTGTTACATGGACTGAGAACCAAACTGGATCATGAAGGAGGCAGTTGGGTGGAGGAGTTACCATGCGTGCTATGGTCGTACCGGACTACGCCGAAGGACAGTACTGGCATGACTCCATTTCATTTGGTATATGGAGGAGAAGCAGTGGTACCAACCGAAGTCGGAGTTCTGTCCGACCGAAGGAGGCTATACGATGAAGATAATGGGAAGCGCCGGAGGCTGGATCTAGATTTCCTCACCGAAGACCGAGAGCAAGCTGCCTCCCGACTAGCTAAATACCGCCAGAAAATGGGCGACGCCTACAATCGGCGAGTAGTTCCCAGATCTTTCCACGTAGGAGACTTAGTGTGGAAGAAGGTGAAGCCAGCCGGCGACGTGAGCAAGTTAGAGCCCCCTGGGAAGGCCCGTATACGGTGATCAAGAAGACAGGTTCTGGTGCTTACTATCTCGCCGACCAGGGTGGTAAAGAGTTGATCAGGCCATGGAACGCCACACATCTCCGGCTTTATCAAACATAGCGCTTCCCAGACGCTCATTGTAACCTGTATGTCACTTGGACTTTCCTATATTTAATGATAATGATGTCTTTCCAGGCCCCCTCCACGTCGAGGCTTTTCGGTACTTCACTCTCTTCTCCTAAGCAGAACATGAACCAGCGTGATTCAGGTCTCGGACCTGCTCCATCAGCAATTGCCCTTCTCCGGGTTACAGGTCTCGGACCTGCTCCATCAGCAATTGCCCTTCTCCGGGTTACAGGTCTCGGACCTGCTCCATCAGCAATTGCCCTTCTCCGGGTTACAGGTCTCGGACCTGCTCCATCAGCAATTGCCCTTCTCCGGGTTACAGGTCTCGGACCTGCTCCATCAGCAATTGCCCTTCTCCGGGTTACAGGTCTCGGACCTGCTCCGTCAACAATTGCCCTTCCGGGTCCATCGTTTTCCACGCTCTCACGGCCTTGATCGAATTCCATCTAGGTCTCAGACCTACGCCCTTGGCATGTACTCCCGAAGTAGACAATGTGGCCAGGGTAAGATACCTTCGCCGAAGGGGTTACTCCCCACCGCCTCAGCTAGATATTCGCCGAATAGCCTCATTCGGCAACATCTTCGCCGACTAGCCTCATTCGGCAACATCTTCGCCGACTAGCCTCATTCGGCAACAGCTTCGCCGAATAGCCTCATTCGGGGACCTCTTGGCGAATAGCTTCCTTCGGCAAACCTCCTCGCTGACTCGCCCCATTTGTCAGCATCCCCTTCCACATTCGGGGGGCCGCATCTTCGCTGAATCGCCTCCTTCGGCCACTGCGCCAGCGGTTTCCTCTGACCGCTGGGCCACCAAAAGCCTCATGCGGCTGCCTCACCGTTGAAAGGCTTTATTTGGTTGCTGGGTTGCGGAGAGCCTCGTGCTGTTACGTCGCTGAAGGCCTCATTCGGCCACTTCATTGCCGAATGCCTCAGCCAAACGCTTCACGAAAGGCCCTGCCCTCATTCGGCTGCACCACGACCCAATCACCTCAGTCAACAACCTCATCACCGAATCCTCGTTCGGTAATGATCTCTGCCGAATCTCCGGTACGTCTGCACTGAATCGCCTCATCCGGCTCTTTCGTCGCCAAATGCCTAGGCCAGCCGCTTCACCGAGGACTTCATTCGGCTGCTTAGTCCCCGAAACTCCCGTCTCGTTGCTTCGTTACCGAACCCCTCGTTAGGCGGCTCCCTCCTAGGATCTTACCCTCGACGTCATTCTAAACAATTTACCCGTCTAGTTACGGGTCTGGGTATTCAGCAACGCACTCGGTTTATGCTTCTCAGGGTAGCGAGCTCCTCGCCACCTTCGCCCAGCGAAGGAAACTCTTAAGTAGTGGAGCACACTGTCTCGCCACATTAACTTCATGACTTCGTGTCTATCTAAGCCTAGATTGCCGAGGTTAAGCTTATTCGATCCTGGTCAAGGAATGCCTCATGGTTCTCCTAACCTAGGTTAGATATGCATGAATAGATAGAGAACACAATTAGTTGCAAGACACAGTAACTAAATTTCATTACTTAGCTGCAAGACACAGTAACTGCAAGGTACAGTAAGGGGGTCTAGCTCTGATACAATTACTCCCCCTTGCCCTTTCCCTTATCGGTTGAAATTTCCTTCATCACCTCAGAGGCAGTCCGAACCGATTCAGGCAGCTCCTTCCATATCCGTTGCGGGTCCAACTGGTCCAAAATAGCATCCGGGATCTCCATGCCGGCGGCTTCCAGTTGCCTCAGAGCTCCTTCGAAGCCAGACTGAAGCATGTTGGCGGTGCGCTCCAAAAACTGATCGGTAAACTCCTCGGACTTCAACCATTCCCCTTTGGCCGCCTCGAGCCGGTCTTTCTCACTCAATTTGTAAGCGGCTAGCTCGTTGCGGGCTATAGCCGAAACACTTTCAACCACCCGATGGGCCTCTCGGTGATCAGCAAGCTCCCCCTTTAAGTTCATCACTTCGGCCTCCAACGCTTCGATTCGGGCTTGTTTCTCCTTGGAGTCGTCCCAAGCCAAGTCTATGTCTATTTCCTGCTGCTCCAGCTGTTCCTCCATATGAAAAAGCTGATTGTCTTGTCGGAGCAATCGTTCTTCAGCCCTGACCAATTGCTCTTCCTTCTGTTGTCGCTCTTCATAGGCGTCTTGTATCCGAGAAATAGCTTCCTGAAGTTCGCGCTCCAGGTTATCGGCTCGGTCTTCGGCTGTCCGCTGTCGTGCCAGGGCCAGGTCCGCTTGACTCTGCTGTTGCACTACTGCAGCCCTCGTCATCTGAAGTTCACTTAAGAGAGTAACCTCTCGGGACCTCAGCACCGACAGCTGCCCCTCTAGGGAATGAAATTGCAAACAGATGGAGGGCAGGCGGTTGTGGGTCTCTAGGATCTCGCATAAGGTCTGCATTAATAAGGAATATTTAGTAAAAAATTTGTAAGCATTTGCAAAGGCGATAACAAGAACTTACCCTAATGCAAGCATAAACGCTCCGGCTGGTGATGTCCGTTAACACCATGGGAGTATAGAACGCCGAGCCCCTAATTGATCTGACCAAATCTACAATGCGGTTTACAGCCTCAAAATCGAGGGCTTCATCGGTTGAGGGACAGGCGGACCGCGTCCCTTGTGGGGGAAATACCCCTCCTGGATATATGCCCGCAGCATAAGGAGGGACTCGAGTGGGACCAGAGGAAGGGCCTGCGATCGAGGAGGTAGCGGCTCTGGGCGTCTCCTGTAACTCCCTCGGATCAGCAGTTGCAGGCGGGGAAGACGAACCACGTACCATGCTAGGCGAAGATGCCTCAATATCAGCAGGTGGTTCGACTGAAGTGGCCGCAGTAGTCGTATCTCCGGTTACATCGACTATAGCGGCTGGCCCGACTGGAACATCAGATATTACGTCTGGAGGCGGCAAAAGTGCTGGGGCTTCCAGTGCTTCAATCAATAATGGGGCTCTACCACCAGCATGTTCAGCAGCAGGTACAACCGAGGGGGTAGCCGGCTCATCCCCCAGTCCGGATTCCGCCTCTGCAGGCCTCAAAAAGGACCCTCCTGTCGGGTCTGCCTCTGATGCTCCCACAGAAGCAGTAGATGCCGCCTCCACCGAAGGCACTTGTTCAGCAGAAGGAGGCCCCGTGGGACGTCCGGCCTCCGTCTCGGGAGCAGTATGCGGCTCCACCAGAGGGCTTGTTTCCTTCCTTTGCTTCCTTGTCTCCTTCTGGATCGACTGAGCTGTTGGTCCGAAGCGGACTGGCTCCTTCAATCTACCGACCTCTGTCACCGGAGGACGCGGTCGAGATTCCTGCTCAGCAGGTGGCTCCCGAATTACAAGTGCCGTGGACCGGGGAGTCTCCTCACGTGTTTTCTCCACGCGGGGCCGTATGGCCTTGGGAATCCTCTCGCGGGATTCCTCCCCGCGTGGCCTTTTCTCCTTGGGAATCCTCTCGCGGGATTCCTCCCCGCGTGGCCGTTTCTCCTTGGGAATTCTCTCGCGCGGTTCCTCCTCGCGTGGCCGCTTCTTCTTGGGAGCCATATCGCGCGGCTCTTTTCTGCGGGACTTTGTAGCTTCAGGAGTCTTCTCACTCGGCGCTAGGGGTCGAGTCTGTGCTAACACATGACTAGGCGACACGGGAGGTGGAGATCTTGCTTCTGATTCGGCCGCCGCCGAAGGCCCGATGCCAGAAGCTGATGCTACCGGACTGCCACCTGAAGGAGTAGGAGTCGACAACTTCCGGAAAGAAGCGCGATCCCACTTCAGAAATTTGTTCAGTGAAGCTGCCATCCAAAGGTCCTCTACAAAAAACCAAGGGACACATAAAATTAGAAATAAACAGGTTACTGTAGTGACGATCTCTTACCCAGGGGTTGAGAAAGCTCCGCGGCAAAGGGGCTTAGTCCAGCCCGATGCAACAACCCTTCTTCACCCACCAGCGTGCCGACATGAAACTTCAGGCCGACAAGGGTTTCATACGCTGTCTGGTACACCTTCTCGGACCTATAATCACTCAGACGAGGAGGCAGAGGTAGATCTGGTTGCCACTCAGTAATACGCAGCGGGCTGGGGATCCTCACAAAAAAGAACTTCTCTTTCCAATGCTTCAGGGACGAGGGGTATTTACCTAAAAAGTTATGTCCTGGCCTGGCGTTGAGGTAAAACACTCCTTCTTCTTTCTTCTTCATATAGAAGAAGTAATTGAAGACAGTGGGGTTTAGGGGAACTTCGTACACCCTAAACACTAAACATACACAGCAAAGAAGGCGAAAAGAGTTCGGGACCAACTGATTCACCGGCACTCCGAAGTACCCTGCTACCCTAACAAAAAACTCCGGGACCGGAAAACGGAGTCCCCCCTCCAACTGATCGCGAAAGAAGGTTTGATAGCCCGCGGGAGGAAGATGGGGACGGTCCTGACTATTGGGGACTCTAATTTTGTAGGCTTTAGGAATGTGGTACTGGAGTTTTATAGCAGCCTTGTCACCGTCGGCAAAGATAGAAGAGGTGGACTCATACCATACCCCTACAGACTCTGACTCTGACATCTCGAGACTAAAGAACGGCTGGGAGAGAAGGATCAAACCAAGAAAAAGAGGACGAAAAAAGGAGAAGTCGAGCTTACACAGAGGTGGATCGCCGGAGAAGATGAACGGAGAAGCAAGGGGCTGAGGGAGACAACAGATGCAGCGCAGGCGAATCACGCTTGAATAAAGACATCTCCGCCTTTTTTATCGCGGATATATATAGGGAAACCCTACCTAACGCTGACCGTTCGATTAGCAATAGCAGAAAGGCGGGCGATAACCCGTGCCGTCCGATCAGCTTCAACAAAAGGGCGAGGAATGATCCCTACCGCTCGATGGTCACATTCCCCCAGTAAGATCCGATCGTGTCATGATCACGAAGCCACGCGCCCCTTGGTCCCCCCGTCGCATTAAATGCGGACGTGGGAAAAGACAGCCGCTGTAACGCGCGCCTGCTCACCTTCCCGCTGGTAGCCATACCGCGTCCTAGGCACGCCCAATAAGCTCAGGACACGCGTCCTGTAGCCAGAGGCTCGCGGTTAAAGCCCTCTTGTGAAGTCAGACTCGAGCTGCAAAGGCAAGTCTAGTCAGTTCGACTTGCGCTTCCTTCGACTAGACAAGAGGGGAGGCTTAATGTTCCGGTATATATCCCTGATGACGTCAGCCGGAGCTCGAGTCTGATCCCGGCTTGGCCCGGATCCGCTCCGTAAGCCCAAGCCACCCCTTCACTGTAGCTTCATCTGGGCCAGCAAAAGACTTCGCGTCTCCCTTTAGGCAAGTCATAGCCGATTGGTCGTCCGGCCGCCCCATTAGCTGAATAACCACTCGGGCATACCCTTCGGCCGAATAGTCATTCGGCCCCTCCTTCAGCCGAATGACCATTCGGCCACTTCCTCAGTCAAGGGACCATCCAGCCTCCTCCTTCCGCCGAACAACCAGCCGGCCGCCACACTAGCCGAATAGTTATTCGGTCACTACCTTAGCCGCGTAGTCATTCGGCCACCACCTTTAGCCGAACCCTCATTCGGGCATAACCTTAGCCGACTACCTATTCGAGCATGACATTTCCCGCACCATTCGGTGACACCTCGGCTCACCTTATCATGACTTCTGACAAGCCCACGCCCCCCCCTCATTAATGTTATCTCTCTGATGCCTATGTGCTGAGGCTGACAGGATAATACTTTTACAGCGACAAGATAAAAAACTCAAGTGGCTCTGACATCTCATTAATCGCGATAAGACATTCTTTAATGGTGACGTGACACACGCGCACGCTCACCTTCTCTTTAAAAGCCACTCCGGCGTATAGGTTTGCTCTCTCGAACCCTGAAAACCTCTACTCTTTATACACGCTCAAGTCCTCCTACTGTTCATCTTCTTCCTCCTCTCTTTCTGCTCCTGACTTGAGCGTCGGAGTGGTCGCGCCGGGGCAACCTCCGGCCGTCCAACTGACGTCTTCTGTGTTCGCAGGTCCGGAAGTTTCAGAGGCCTCTCGAAGCTCTTCTCCAGTTCTTCTTCTCCACTTGTTCGACTCCACGGCGAGCTAGGTCCGGTGACGTGTCCAGGAGCCATTCTCAACCGGAACACCTCCTTTTATGGTTATGCTTGTTCTTCAATTATTTGGTGAAAATTATGAAGGTTCCCAACGAAATGTTGCGCCTTGAATTGTTTGCCAAGCTATATTTTAGCTCAAACTCATATAAGCTGAAAATTTATTATACTTTTAAGATCAATCGATGTCATTGTTCATAAATTTGCTTTCTCATTTATAGGCTCTGAGCCAATTATTATATTCAATATGTATGATCAAACAATTAATAGAGGAATTGACAATTATTAGTGGTTTTTTAAATGGATAGTCATGTAGGAGGGATGGATGAGGTTTAAGCTTACTGTCACTCTTGTCTACTTCAGAGGATGGAAAGTAATTGACATCAATGCAAGAGGAATGCAGAGATCATGGATGATGCTATTATTAGTTTGAATAATCAATTGACTTCATTTGTGAGAGAAAATTAGTAGTGTGGTTGAAGATCTATAAGAAATTGGTAGTAGTTGTAATTCATCATATTGACAAATTTCACTGTTTCCATTTCCGTTCAATTTGGAAGTTGTACAGTTTTCATCCTCATCTCCATTGTTCGTGTTTCCTCTCAAGTAAGCATCAAAAAAGAAAATCTCATCAATAGTTTTCCACCCACTCCTTTCCATCCTTTCCCTTTTCTATCAATGTAAGCCAACCCTTGATATCTCTTCCTAAATTGTGATAATCCTATACGAGTATGAGTTTTTATATCGCTAACCTTTAGAAGGTGCTAATTGACTCAGTACTTTATGCAATTCTTTTTTGTGTTTGTTCATGCATTTAGTTCTATAAATGACTGCACTGTTATATGGAAACTCACCTTCGTTGGTTATAGATCTAAATGTCCCCAAGTCATATGCTCAGTTACTAGCCTAATCAAGCTTTGGGCTAGATTAAGTGTGCCTTAACCTTGCCACACTCCAACAAATGCGTATCATTGCCTTGATTATTTTGCTTGCTGTTCATGGTATGTTGAGGCATGTACTATTTTACATCTGATGATGTAAATATTCTGAAATTATTTTCTTCCATAGAACAGAGATAGCTAATCGCACATCCTTAAGGATTTCGTGTTGTTATTCATGCCACGCTACTAACAGCAACTCTGTATACCTGCCTAATTCTTAATTGTAACTTCCTAATTATACTTAATGATAAACAGTTGTTGGTTAAACTTGGGGGGACTTTTTTCACTTGTCAATTAAAAGATTGTGCGTATGGTATTACTGTTGTATAGTGAGAAAAAAACATGTCGCCTTTATTAATGATCTTCTTATCTAGATATCACTTTGTTAGCTAGATTTTAATATTCGCCAGATGTTTGTGATAACACAGCTCAGAAAGATGTTACAGTCAAATAACACGATTCAATGTTACATACCTGATATAAGTGGTAAATCTGCGGGTTGATCTGTGAAAACTAAACAAACATTCAAGAGGTTTGGAGAATCTATATCTACTGAAAGAAAAAAAATAGCAATGCCAATGAATATAGGAATGGGGGAGAAATATCTAAAGTTTAGAAGTTCTGTTTGAGTTTAAAGATGGCAATTAAGTATGATTTTGTCCGTTTCAACAACGTTTGGTCTTGATCTTTCTACTATTCATGATGATTCATTAACTGAAGACTTAAATGGGTAGAATATGCCAAATGGGATTGGAAACCAGCTTCTGAAGTAAATCTAATGAGATTTTATTTCTTTCGGGCTGAAAACCATCTAGCTTTGGCCCCTGAGAGATGCAGAAAGTTCAAAGTGTTTCTGCATTGAAAAATTCAAACCATGGCAGATGAAAAGTATGACATTGGAAGAATGACCAGTAAAACGGTATAAGGTCATTAAGTTAACTGTATTTGCTGATTAGCTTCTTACAATGAAACTAAAACTACTGAGTGCTTAAATGAAATTGACTACAGTATCAGTTGATTTCAATTACTATTGTTCTGTAGCATGGTTGATCATTGCTAGTTTGTGAGATTAGATGCCAGTTGATTTCAATTTCTATTGTTCTTTAGCATCAACCATAACGCATGGGTGGGTCAATGGAGTTGCAAGAGAGCGTGCAACTCCTCAAATATTAAAATAAAAAAACTTCAATGAATATTAAAATTAGGAAAAATAGATCGAGATGAGTTAAATATATTTAATTTTATATTTATTGATTTAGGTCGAAAGGTATACGTTTAATTATTTTAAATATTGTCGATAAATAAAAAGCTCAAAAAAATATGATTTAGTTATAATTATGACCCAATTAATTTGTCGGTATGGATGGCTGGTTGGCCGACACTATCTTGTTGTTTTCTCAATTATTTCCATCTTGTCAAACATTGAATTATTATCATTTTTTTTATCGATTATTAAACTTCTCTATCTAAATTTGGCATTTATGCAAAGTATGGGCAATTAAATCAGTTCATTAAATATTCATGAATAATTTGTAAAACAAAATTATTTACAAACTTCGACGAGGTAAAATTATAATTTTATTTTTTTTAATTTAACTCACTCATTCTTTATATCACATATATTTATAGTGATATTTGTTTATTCTTAAAAGTTAATTAATAGTAATTATGCTATTTATGGTCTTTTTTTAACTCAGCAACCAAATTCAGTAGATAGGTTTACCTCCATTTCTGTACTATGCGGAAATCCCCTTTTCCACGTTAGTCAACAGCCTCATGTGAAAATATATGGTAGGGCGAAGCCCACGTGGCGGTGCGGCCGACCGGGCCTAACACCAGTGGAAGAAACCTAACCGGCTCTAAAATTCCTCTCTCTCTCTCCTTTTCGAAACTCGATCGACGACGCGATTTCGGCTCCTCGTTCGATCGATCTTCATCTCTCTCCGGTGAACGTGAACGAGGCAACAGCGAGGGAGGTCGAGATGGAGGTGCGGAACGTGGACAACTCATCGCCGGCCGCGCCGTCGCCGGCGGCCTCAGCCAAGCAGCCAAAGCCCCCGTCCAATCCTGTCGACACTGCCTCCGTCTCCCGGAGGTACAATCCGTCCTCCTTTCTTCGAAATTTCTGCCTGCTATTTGCTTTATTTTGGATCGCTCTGTGATTTGATTGGATTGGGGATCGGCGTTTCTCGTTGCAGGCTTCAAAAGGAGTTGATGGCTTTGATGGTGCGTTTCTTCTCTTACCACGCTTTTGTCTAAAGTCTAATGATTTCCATGGGGTTTTGCTCATTTTATTTGAAATTAAGCAAAATAGCATTAAATCTTACAAGTCGCTGCTTGTTTCATTTGGATTTTTGTTCGTCATGGGTAATCAAGATTTCTATGCATTTCTGATTAATTTGGTTGTGTCAGATGTGTGATACTATTGATGGATTGAGAATTATTCTTTGGTGGTTACTTGTGAATCTTGTAATCAGTTTCCTCATGAATTAGGGAATCGTCTACTCCATCCGTACGCAATCAAGTTAATTCTCCATTACTCAACCCCCCCCCTCTCTCTCTCTCTCTCTCTCTCTCTCTCTATTCCGATTGTGTGCGGACAACAGTATTCTATTGGGATTTGAGAATTCTTGTTGTCGTCTTTGTGTATGCAAGAGTTGGTATTTTTCCATATACAAATGCTATTCATGGAGAGAATTTGAAATGAAATTTTGACTTTTGAGATTGGCAAATTGTGTGTGTGTGTGTGTGTGTGTGGGGGGGGGGGGGGGTGTGTGGTGGGGGGGGGGAGGGGGGATGGATATTTGAGAAGACATTTTTTTTGAATCAACAATAAACACAACTTTATACGTGAAGAGGGAGGCAGGGATTAGATGAAGAGTCTAGAAGTCCAAGTATCAAAGCATGAAAGTAAAATTAGATTAAATTCGAATCATGAATTGTAACTTTAAGACAAGTATTTATCTATATTGATGAAGATTGTTAATTGGATAAAAAAAAATCAGTGGTCGAAATGAATAGGAGATTTAGGAGTATTATGTACTAAAATGAAACTTTAGCTTTAGGAGTATTTAGACTAAGGTGAAACTTTTATAAGACTATATACCACCTGCCATACTTGTAGATCACAGTGTTGGAGTGTTTGGTTCTTAGAAAACAACACAATTTAACACAAATGAGAATGTTGTCATGTGGAGTTACTAGAATACGAATGGATAAAAAATTGTTTAGAGCAATTAGGTGTAGTGTAGCGTTAATGATAGCATGAGAGAAAATTGATTAAGATGGTATGAGATTGTTTAATAATTTCTATAGTTAGAACTTAGAAGAGGTAAATCAAGCGAGATTAAGGGGGAAAAAAAGGACAATCTGGTGTTTGAAGCTCCCGCCAATGTGGGTTATGGGGAAGGACCTATTAAGGAAAAAGAGTGCTCTAAATTTTTTTTTCAATATTTAATCATTTGGATGAAAAGTTATTTCTTTTATTACATTTGTAAGTTATTGAACATATTTTGCATTCTTGGTTGGCCCTACCGCTAAGCTCACTGTTTGTAATCCACAGATGAGTGGAGATACCGGAGTATCAGCCTTTCCAGAAGGTGAAAATATCTTCTCTTGGATAGGTACCATTGAGGGAAGCAAAGGGACTCCTTATGAAGGGCTGTCTTACAAACTTTCACTAAAGTTCCCATTAGACTATCCATTTAAACCACCTCTAGTTAAGTTTGAAACTCCATGCTTCCATCCAAATATTGACCAATGCGGCAACATCTGTTTAGACATCCTTCAGGTACTCTACTTCTTGGGTCGATTATGTTATTGCATTTCCATGCACTATTATTCATGTTATTCCCTATTCTCCAATCTAGGACATGTGGTCTTCGGCTTATGATTGCAGAACAATCTTATTATCTATCCAGAGCTTGTTAGGAGGTAAGTTGTTATATCTTACGCTATGTACTAAATAATGCTACTTATCT
Source organism: Curcuma longa (assembly GCF_044706935.1). Lineage (NCBI taxonomy): Eukaryota > Viridiplantae > Streptophyta > Magnoliopsida > Zingiberales > Zingiberaceae > Curcuma > Curcuma longa. The sequence goes on along the minus strand of NC_133861.1, from coordinate 28,068,561 downwards.
TTTACTTAACTGGTTTGTCACAGAACCCAATAACGAAAGCCCTCTCAATAGCTACGCTGCAACACTGTGGAACAATCAAGAAGGTATCATGTTCTCTCTATGACTAAATTTTGAGTTGGACATGACTAATTAGTGAGTTAGTTTGTTCACATAAGTAGATTATGACAGCTTATCCATGTTTTAATGGGTTTGAAACAAGCACACTAATCTGAATTTTTTGTGGGTAGACAATTTTATTTCAGTAGATTTCCTATTTCTTACACATCTATTATCGATCGAATTCTGAGCTTCGTCAGCAGTAGTAACACTTTTGGCCCCTTCTGTTGTATCGTCATCTATCACAGATTACAGGAAAACGGTCCATAAGCAGTATGTGAGTTGATGTATTCGACTACCGCGAATACCGAATGCCGACTACATATTAAAATGCATTGTTGTCGTCTCGTCCAAGCGGTACGCCATCCAAACCTCTGAAGTAAACTGCCTGTATCTGTTTCCTTTTTTCCTCGATCGATCTGTAAAATTTAGGAGACGTGAATTTGGTTATTACAACATGGGAGAAACGGAAGCATATTTGCCGGACTCCCTGTCACTCACGCCTGATAATTCTAAAGACAAGGAAATATTACTACATTACACGGTTGGAGTAGTTGACATTTATGATGTTGTGCACATTAAGTCTGATCCTAATGATCATTTGCTTGATTCTGGTTTCCATGACACTTGACACTTTACATGTGTATTAAAGGAAGAAGATTACTTTTAATTTCTCTTGTTCCTCCTACTCAGTTCGTTTTCTTTCATTTTGAATCTCTCTGTGATTATTTTTCTATATATTTATGATAATATGATAGCATTGATGAATTTTCTATTTATATTATTTATTATTATCTCATGTTATTATCTTTATAAAAAGATGACTTATATATTATTATAAAATATACGACCGGAGAAGGAGAACTTTGACGTAATAATAAAATTATTACTGTGTGACTTAAATGTCACGGTTTAGTTAAAAAAAACAGTCTAGTCTCATGTAAAATAAGATATGATTGCGTATATGATATTGAAGACCTGTGAGTACGTTGAGAATTCTGATAATATCTTCATGTCGTCGAATTGAAGAAATCTAAACCAATTAGCTTTCATTTTTGTTATTGTAATTTTTCTGAGGATTGATCCAATTTGGTTTTCAAAAGATCATCTTAGGTCATGATATGCATGCCTCTTCGCAAATCAATATGACCAGAACATGGATGCTTTAGAGTGACATAAACCCCAAGTTTGAGACTGTAAATATATTAATATGAAATAATCATCATAAAAAAAAAGATAAATCCCAATCAGTCTCATGGACTCAATCCCTGGGTGGCCGGTCCGGTCCCACAGTGGATGGCCGGTCCGGTCCCACAGAAGTTTCCCACCGACCACCAGGGTAAATCGGAAAGTGCATACAGTGGCCAATCCAGATGCCCAGCATCCTTTGATTGCGTTCCCCATTTGGAAGAAAATTCTTACAAATACGCCGTAGCTGGGGATCGAACTGCGGGTCCCTGGGTCACAATCCGGATGTCCTACCGTTGTACCATTGTCCCGGGACGAAACAATCATCATAAATATTTAATGGCATGAATGATTTAGAGTGACAAATCTATGATTTCGATGTATGATTAAAAACAAATTTAAAAACTATGCCATTCGTTTTTTTTTCTTCCATATTTATCTAAAAAATAGTTATTATCACTTATGAACAAATTATATGTATAGATAAAATTGCAGAACCTATCGATTTCTACATTTAGAAGCGGGGAGCATATGCTAAGAACATAAATTAACATCAGGAAAAACGAAAGTCCGAAACGTTTGAATATACAATCTTTCAAGACCAATTACTTAAGCAAAGAGGGCCTTGGGAGAACATCCTCCTCGAAAGGAGTACCTGCGTCGTCGTCGGAGGGCTGCAAGGTGCGGATCCTGATCTTGTACTGCCGGAAGCTTCCGGAAGTGTTCTCCGCGTCATTGCTCTCCGACGAGGACCCGCCGGAGGGCGACGAAACGGCGTCAGAGCCGTTGTCGTAGGTGCCGATGAGATGGCCGCAGCCGCGGCAGAGCAGGCGGGTCTGGCGGCGGCGAAGGCCCCAGGATCGGGGTGAGCGGAAGAAGGGCAGGCAGAGGAGCTCGTCGGCATGGGTGAACCGGCTCTCGTCGATGGCGGCGAAGGAGACGACGCCCTTCCTGATGGACTTCCCGTATCCGGCGCCGATGTTAGCGGTGTCGCGATCCGACGAGCTCAGGTTCAACGCGTAGCCGCAGTGGCCGCAGCTGCCGAGGACACAGCCCACATCATCAAATCCCTAAAATAATAATAATAATAATAACAATAATAAAAGAAGCTTGGAACGGAGAATACACTCGATTAAATCCTTAGAGGGGAAATCGAGCGAGAGATCGAAATTCTTAAAGGGAGAATCTTTCAAGATAGAGAGAGACTGGGAAAAGCAGAGAGGGATGGATTGGTCACCAGTAGAGCACGTCCCTCCGGGAGGAGGAGGAGGTGAGGCGACCGCTGCTGTGGGGATCCATCGGAATCCGGTGTAGAGGCGAGAGGAGGTGGAAGGAGGCGGTGGCGTCGGCAGCGTTTGATGGTCGACGACGCGCCGTATGGAGTGAGGCGACTTCGTGCAATTAATTAGCAAGGAACGTTTTCATTTTACCTCTCAAACTTTATATTCTAACTATACCCTTATAGTTTTGAATTCATGATAATATTTACCTCCTAATCACTAATATACCTCGCCATGTGATCTTAGATTAAATTTTAAAGGGGTTAAATGAAATTTTCCTCGATGAATTGCGTACCTGGATACTATCTCGGCCGTTGATCTCGACGCTGGAGATTTGATCGGGGATAACTCAACCTCGCTATGGTAAGCGCCTCTCTGTTCTATGACCTTTTATTTCGGTTATCTCAGTGTTTGGATACATCAATTAGTAAAATAATATTTGCGCAAGAGAGAATTCATTAATTTGATGGAATTAAATATTAATTTATTTAAAATTAGTTAAGTGGATTGATCACACAAGATGAATAGATAGGTTGCGGTGGACTGAAAGAATGTGTGTTGAGTGAGTCGAACACATCAAAGAATTGGACGACTGACAGGTCAAAAAGGACGAGTAGGATTGCAGACAAAGGAACAAGAAGACAAGCATGGAAGAAGAAGATTATGTGCCCATGGCATGGTGAAATCATTATGCTGGATGCAAAGCATAAACCAAGTTTCTTTCGAAAGGGGGAAATCAAAGTAAAAGTAAAGCACAGCATCAAGAAGGATTTTGTGTTCTCAAGATGAGTTAAAGTAAACAATTTGATAACTTTTACTGTTCTCATTAATATGATTCGGCGAAGGTGAGTAAGATATGCCAACTAGATCAATTATGAAGTGAAGATAGTCTCACCTTTGCAGGATAGAAGCAGAGCAATAACAGAAAAGCTGGACGAATCAGGCACCAGTCCAGCCTACAGAATTGGATGAGTTTTCAACGAGTGAGTCAAAGAGAGGTGACTTAAGACATACAGACTCTAGTCTAAGATGAGGCGAAGATAGTGTTAACCTTTCCGGATACGACCAAGGAATAACAGAGGGATGCAACAGATCAGATGAGATTCAAGTGGCGAGTCGCGCCTGGCCTTCAGAACCTGCAATAGGTAAGAAAAGATGTTTGAGCTGGTAGAATCCTGACTATGCATTCATATTTGCACCATAAGAAGATACATGTTTAATGAAGAGCACAATTAAAACACGCATGATTCATAAGAATCTGATGATGAGAGATGATAGACAACCTAGTGACATGAAGGGTTCTAAATGGATCTAATTAAGAAGATAAATCTAACCAAGAAGCTATTACTCACCAACACTAATGATCACAAGCTGTATCTTTCTTGGAAAGCATAACCAGCTGCCAGCTTTTCAAAGGTTAAGCCTTAATGAATTATTAGCAAAAAAAAAAACTTAGGCGAGGAATTAAAGAACATTAGGAGCAGCTTGAGTTTTGAAAACACAATCCTTCTGGTGAGTCCAAGCAGCACCATACAAACACATGATGCTAAAATCTTCACCACCCATGCTAAAAGCCCATGTTGCTTTTTTCCCAGTCAGTGTGCATGCAAGGACGATCGACTACTGCTAGCATGAACAGAAAGTATACGACAGAATCAAGAATACAACTACGAGCATCCAGTGTAATCTGAAAATTTATTTGAACCGACACATAATTAAGTTGGTAAGTTAAAGATTCCTTCATGCATATAAGCAATACAGATAATGGAACTTAGAAGTGGTACTCCATGAAAAAACTCTTCAATCTTCAATCTCGAATACCATGTTATCGTTCTTCCGAAAATTATGTGTTGTGTGATCCACAACCTGCATAAAGCCATCTTTCACCATCAAGAGACTTGCATCGCTAACTCATAAAGCAAAAAAAAAAGCAAAGAAAAATAAAAAAACCTTGGAATTTGTTGCCAAGATTCTGGGAACATGGCATATTTTTCATGCCAGTGCACAAAGATTATCTACAGATAAATGAAGCGAACTAGTTCGTGGCTATGGGGAACCTAGCCATGAGGAGGCAACTATTCTTAAAAAAACAAAGTTCACAAGTCCTAACCAGAAGCATTTCATCTTATAAAATCTATGTTGTCTCGCTTCCTGTGTTATTTTTCTTAAGAGTTTGAATGCCAAACTAATAACATCTATGAAATTGGAAAAAAAGATCAGGTAACTGAGACAGCTTTGAAGAAAAAGATGATAATTTTGGTACCAGATAGCACCGCCAAGGTATGAACAAATCTACAAAGAATATAATGGATTGATGGCTTGCCTTGCACTATTCAATATCAAGTGTTTGAGATATTTTATGTACTTTGTTACAATTTCAGATCTTAAACATACTTGAAATACCTAAATCTGTAGCCTTGAAGGCTAAAAAAAATGTGCTAAGATATACATTTGCTCTTCCCACACGTCAACAGTATTTGTCTGCCCTCCTTTAATAGGTCCACTGAAAGTCTAAACTCATATTTATTTTGTTCTGATAGAAAGAATTTCATTTCCATCTGTGATCACTATAAACTGGAGATGAATCGATAGGAAATGAGGAGGAATTATGATCACACAAACAGAGAGAAACACAGCATAAGAAGCAATTTTCACCACTGCAAAAGAAAACCTTCTATCCTTGTAGCAAGAATTTAACTAAACAAATCAAGCCATACTGTCGAGGAACTATCAAAATATAAGAATCTTCAGAATAGCATAATGCACAATTTCATAAAACTTCAGTACAACCAAATTCAGATACTCACATTTGTGTCAGTTAGCTCAAGATTGTAAAAGTCCATCGTCTTCTTCTTGAACAAGGGGCCTGCGTGCCATGTCCCAACATTAAGTTTCACAAATTTAGGACCAGAAAATCGGAAAACACAAACTTCATTAGGATTAGGGGGAATGTAGTAATGTCCACAGAGAGCCTTAATAGGTTTTCTTCCATCATTTCCAATTTCACTTTCCTTCAGTATAGATGGCTTCGCAACGCCTAGATACCACTCGTCACCACCAATTGAGCCAAGACACTGTGTAACGCTTGCATGATGAGTGATGGAAAAAAATTTAAGATTTCGATCTTCTAGTTTCATGAGGTAAAACCTGTCAACAATATTTAACTTATCATTTTTAGTCAAATGAAAAAGAAAAGGGAGGAATAGTATGTGGAGATTACTTCAAGTGGCTGGAAGATTGCTGATGTGAGATACCAGTTATTTTCAGATAGATACAACAGTAGTAAGTCATTATCAACTAGAGATATATACAGCTCAATATTGAATATTCACAAGAGACAACCAACTAATAAATTTCATAATCAAAAGAGATCCACCTCCATAGATTGCATGAAAGCAAAGCCATGTATTCAGTAACTTTAACCATAAAATGCATGTTCCAGAAATCGGCATTGATGCACATCTCTAGATAAATGTTCGGAATTAAAATACGGCATCTAGTTCTTTGGATAGTGAAGACAAGTAACTATCAATATCAAGAAATAGAGCTTAAATTAAGTAATCCTCCAAGTACCTCTGGTTAATCATAAAATGCATGTTCCAGAAATAGGCATTGATGCACATCTCTAGAAAAATGTTCAGATTTAAAATACGACACCTGTTGTGGAAGTCATTTTTGTAATAATTTCCACTCAAAAGTATAATTATTTATTTACAATTATACCCAACAATAGCTATTAACTAAACATGAACAAGAACACCAAATATTTAATGAGGTTCGATAAATTATGCCTAAATCCTCCAAAACACTATCAAAAATATTTCACTAATTTAGGAAATATTACAAAATAGGAGAGAAAAATGGAACCTGAATATAGGAGAGGACACCAATCCAGATTCACAAACTCCTTACCAAAACAAATAAGGATAGGAGTCTTTTTATAACCTTAAGACTCTTCCTTATTTTCTAAACTCCCAATGTGGGACTATTAAATTTTACCAAAACTAACAAATCTCCACCTTGGTAAAATTTCATATGATTCTCTCACAAAATCAATTTTCAACAATATTGATCAAGTCTAAACAATGTTTAAACTTGACCGCAGTTACCACTTTTGTCATCATGTCAGCAGGATTTTCAACGGTTTGAATCTTCAGAATTATGATTCTACCTTCTTCTAGAATCTCACGTACAAAATGATATCGAACATCAATGTGCTTCGTCCTTGCATGATAAACCTGGTTCTTTGCTAAATGAATAGCACTTTGACTATCACAATGCACTTTGATGTGCTTCTGCTCCATTCCCAGTTCACCTAGCAACCCTTGAAGCCAAATTGCCTCCTTCACAGCCTCTGTAAGTGTCATATATTCTGCCTCTGTCGTAGATAAAGCAACTGTTGACTGTAAGGTGGACTTCCAACTGACTGGTGCCTTTGCAAAAGAGAACACATAATCAGTAGTTGATCGACGCTTGTCCAAATCACTTGCATAATCAGAATCACAATATCCAACTACACACTGACCATCTTGTTTGTCCTGCTGAAATACCAAATCAATATCTACGGTATTCAAAATATATCGTAGAATCCATTTCACAGCTTGCCAATGCTCTTTTCCAGGATCATGCATATACCTGCTTACAACCCCAACTGCTTGTGAAATATCGGGCCTCGTACACACCATTGCATACATCAAACTACCAACAACATTTGCATACGGTACTTTTGACATGTATTCCCGTTCTGCATCATTCTTTGGTGACATGGATGCAGTAAACTTGAAATGAGAAGCAAGTGGGGTACTAACTGGTTTTGATTTCTCATTCATACCAAAACGTTTTAGTACCTTCCTCAAATATTCTTTCTGAGATAAACAAAGCCTCCCTGATTTTCTATCTCTTGATATTTCCATGCCGAGAATCCTTTTTGCTTCACCAAGATCCTTCATCTCAAACTCCTTGTTTAATTGGCTCTTTAATTTCTATATTTCTGTTTGACTCTTGGCTGCTATCAACATATCATCAACATAAAGAAGAAGATAGATATAGGATCCGTCTTGTAGCTTGCGGAAATATACACAATGATCATATTTGCTTCTCGTGTACTTTTGCCCTATCATAAACTTATCAAATCGCTTGTACCACTGCCTTGAAGATTGCTTCAACCCATACAACGATTTTTCCAATTTACATACCATCTTTTCCTCTCCAGCAACTTTGAATCCATCTGGTTGAGTCATGTAGATTTCTTCATCCAAATCTCCATGTAAAAAGGCAGTTTTTACATCCATCTGGACTAGTTCCAAATCCAACTGTGCTACCAAAGCTAACAAAATTCTGATGGAGGAATGTTTTACAACCGGAGAAAATACTTCATTGTAATCAACTCCTTCCGTCTGAGCATAACCTTTAGCTACCAATCTTGCTTTGTAGCGAACTTGATCCTTATCAGGAAATCCAGCTTTCTTTGCATATACCCACTTGCAACCAATTGCTTTCTTTTCCTTCGGGAGACTTGATAGTTTCCATGTCTGATTCTTATGAAGGGACTGCATTTCTTCATCCATGGCGTTCCTCCATTTTTCCTGTTCTGAACTTTGGATTGCTGCATTATAAGTAGTAGGAACATCATCAATTGGAATTGCAGAAGCGACCATATCGGCATAGCGAGCAGGTTGTCTTATGGTCCTTTTTCCCTTCCTTAGTGCAATTGATTCATGTTGCTGTGGATGTTCTTGGATCTGAACCTCTTCTTCATCTACAATAGGAGAGTCATCAACAATTTCTATATTAGCTGGGATAATTTTATTACCTTCAAACTCCACCTGTTTGGTAATACCATCTGACTGCAATAATTGTTTAGAAGACACCTTTCTAAACATAGTAGATTCATCAAAAGTCACATCCTTGCTGAAGATTATCTTCTTTGTTTCTGGACACCAAAGACGATAGCCTTTAACACCTGAGGTGATTCCCATGAAGATTGCCTTCCTTGCTCTTGGATCCAGCTTGGACTCCTTAACATGATAGTATACGGTGGAACCAAACACATGTAATAAATCATAATCTGTAGCAGGATCTCCAGACCATTTCTCAAATGGTGTTTTGCCATCAATAGCAGTTGATGGTAAACGATTAACAAGGTGACAAGCATATACTAAAGCCTCAGCCCAAAATTCTTTGCCTAACCCAGCATTAGACAACATACATCGGACCTTCTCCAGTAATGTCCGATTCATACGCTCTGCCACTCCATTCTGTTGTGGTGTATTTCTGACGGTGAAGTGTCTAACAATACCTTCATTTTCACAGACTTTTGAAAAAGAATCATTTTTAAATTCTCCACCATTGTCTGTACGGAGACATTTAACCTTTCTGCCTGTTTGAGTCTCCACCATTTTTTTCCATTTAAGAAAAATTTCCAAAACTTCATCCTTCGTCTTCATTGTATACACCCAAACTCTTCGGGAAAAATCATCAACAAAAGTAACATAATAATGTTTTCCACCCAAAGAAGTTGTCTTGACATCAGAATGAATATAATCCAAAATACATTCAGTATTATGGATTGCTTTACCAAATTTTACTCTTGTTTTCTTCCCTTTGATGCAATGCTCACAAAAATCCAATTTGCAAGCCTGTGCTCCTTTCAATAAGCCTTGATCTATCAGCAATTTCAAGGACTTTTCTCCAGCATGCCCCAAACGCATATGTCATAACTTGGTTGCTTCTGACTCTTGTTCATCAGTTGAAGTTGTTACTGCTGTTGTCCCAACAATTGTACTACCTAAGAAATAATACACATTATTTCTTTTTCCGAATTCCCTTCATTATCACAAGTGCACCAGATATGATCTTCATAATCCCATCTTTCATCTTCACTTCGAAACCTTTAGATTCTAAGGTTCCAACAGAGATAAGATTTCTCATCAAATCCGGTACATAATGAACACCTGTTAAGGTTCTGATTGATCCATCCTGATTTCTCAAGCAAATTGAACCAATCCCATATGTGTTAAGAGGGGAATTATTTGCTGTGTAGACAACTCCACCTTTTAGCTCTTTAAAATCAGAAAATCACTCTCGATTAGGAGACATATGATGACTACAAGCTGAATCTAGCAACCATGAGCTGGAATTGTGGATTAATGGTGTAGCAGCAATTGTGAGGTCTGAATCTGCATCATCATACTCAATTACATTTGACTCTGCGACACCCTTTCCCTTTTCAGATTTGCTTTTATTTTTAAGTTTGGGACAATCTTTCTTCCAATGCCCTTTTTCTCGACAATAAGCACATTCATCTTTACTCAATCTGGACTTTGACTTAGATCTTCCTCTCCATCCTTTCTTTTGACTCTGCGAACGACCTCTTACAACAAGAGCTTCTGCTTCTATAGTTGTGTTTCCTTATTTTTCTTTTTTTCTCAATTCATAACTATACAAAGCAGCAGTTACTTCACTAAGAGACACATCAGCCTTACCATGAAGTAGAGTAGTTTCAAGATACTCAAACTCATCAGGAAGTGATGCCATCAACATCAGAGCCAAATCTTCATCATTAAAAGTCACGTCCATATTCATCAAATCAGTTACCAGCTGATTAAAACTAGTAATGTGATCATTCATAGTAGTACCTGAAACATAGTTAAAATGGAACAATCTTTTCTTCATGTAGAGTTTGTTCTGACTACTTTTCTTCAAAAATTTCTCCTCTAGTGCCATCCATAATCTATTTGCAGAAGTTTCTTTAGAAAATGCATACTTCTGCTCTCTAGAAAGGCACGATCGAATGGTACCACATGTTATTCTATTGATCATCTTCCATTCTTTTTCCTCAACATCATCTGGTTTCTCTCCTTCAATAGCAATGTCTAGACCTTGCTGAAAAAGAATATCTTGCACCTCACTTTGCCACATACCAAAATGACCAGTGCCATCAAAAATTTCCACTGCAAATCTAACATTAGACACTGCATTTCTAGCCAAGATCGAAGATGAAGAAACTGTTCTTGTCGATGTCATTTCTTCTATAAATTCTAGTTAATAGCAGACAAAACGGAATGTCAATTAGCCCAGAAAATTTCTTTCTGATGTGGAAGATCAGCCTAAGCTGAAACCACAGAGCATACTCAAAATAAACTTGGCTCTGATACCAATTGTTGTGGAAGTTACAATAATTTTCACCAAAAGTATAATTATTTACACAATTATACCCAACAATAGCTATTAACTAAACATGAACAAGAACACCAAATATTTAATGAGGTTCGATAAATTATGCCTAAATACTCCAAAATACTATCAAAAATATTTCACTAATTTAGGAAATATTACAAAATAAGAGAAAAAAATGAACCTGAATATAGGAGAGAGGACACCAATCCAGATTCACAAACTCCTTACCAAAACAAATAAGGATAGGAGTCTTTTATAACCTTAAGACTCCTCCTTATTTTCTAAACTCCCAATGTGGAACTATTAAATTTTACCAAAACTAACAACATACAGACTATAGTTATTTTGATATCGAAGAAAATGATAGTTTTATTCTTCAAAAACATGAATTAGCTTTATTTTCCATCTTCACAATATTGTGTTTCTATACTATTATTACAAAAATACAAACCTAATGTACTTACAGGCACTAGTGTGTAACCAATTTTAACCATCACTGCCAAGGTCTCTTTTGTTCTCTTTCTAATACCTTTTGTGCAACGTTATTAGGTTAACCAAATCGTTGACAGGCTTGAGGAACTTCTTTAGTTTTTTTTCCTCCTTTACATGATAATGCAGAACCATCATGATCTCCAGAACCTTGTCATAAGTTTCCTTTAGATTTATGTTAATACAAAATGATCTCATGTCAAATATCCAGCTCAAGTCCATAGATGTACAATGAAGGTCTAGCCTGAGATTATACATAGCCAACTAGGTTCTTTGACTCCAAAGCACCTACTAAACACAATATAGATGTTTTAACTAGTTAGTTACATTTATGACAAGTCACAACTTCATCCATTAGGTAGGCATGATTTTTCTTAAGCCGAAGCCTCAGTTTCATGCCAGCAAATCAAATTCACTAATGCCAATCATCTTATGCCTGTTAGGAAAATACTCAATAAATGCATTTGAATCTCCACCAATGGTATAGATCTGGACCTTAGTATATTTAAATCATATCCCTAAATGATTAATAGATCTAGATCTGCATTCATAAAGTTAATACAAACCTTGACTCTCCACGAGTTGGAGATTTTTGTTCAGCCATACAACGAGTGCAAAGGATTCAAGATTGCCCTCTTTTCCTGATTGAGAATTGTATTGTGGACTTGTCTGCCTCATTATATTAACCAGATCCTCCCTCAAAACAAGGTTGATAATTTGTGAACAAAAGCATCCAATGGATGAACATGATTCTTGAATAGCTGCTATAGTCATAGGTGCATGGATTACAACTCATAGGATGTTAGCTAGGAAGGGGCATAGACATAGAAATAAAAACAACAATAATCAGAATTTACCGGGTAGATTTCTGTTGATGTATTTTTTTTCTTGCCTCCCTGAGTAGCAGGAATTAGACTGGATATGTAAGGTATAGTAATATTAAAAGAACTAGGACAAAGGACATCAGCGAACCCTTGTTTATGTTGGTATGAGGTTATCACGGGGAATAGCCTAGATTTTCAAATTTATTTTCTCAATCTAATCCACTTATCTTCGATATCCTGTTTATGTTGGTATGCCGGATCCAAAAGAATGAACTTCTTGATCTGAAACTACAGTTATCAGTTAGTCAAGTCAAACAATCATTCAAGCATCCTTTAAAAAAATCAAAAAGAGAAAGAGAAACCCCACGGAAACAACCAGAAACGATCATCCAGCGGAAACTTTTAGCTCAAAGAGCTATAAATCGAACGTACCTGGGAACGCCGCGTTGGAGCTCCAACTGGGCGTCCTGAGGGCCGAATTTGTCACCATCGGATGATGCGGAGATAACCTGGCCGAAGGGGGCGAAGCTCTCCGGAGTCGCCTCGATGGGCTTCAGCGTGATGATCGTGGGCGAAGACGGCGATAAAGCAGAATGCATCTGGAAGTCCACAAATCAGACTCATTGCACAGATCGAACCACATGAGACAAATCGAACTTCACAAAAGGAGAGCAATGAGATTGACGATGAGACCTTCGATCTACTGGAGCAGCAGCACAAGGAGGAGCGTCGGCGGAAGCGAGATGAGAGAAGTGGAGCTGCCAAAAGCGAGCATTCATGGATAAAAGAAATTATTTATTTCATTTTTTGATTTTACTTGGTGTGCGCGTGCTAGCACGTGCCATCTCATGCTAGTATTTTTTTTAAACATAAAATTTATACAATATCCGTACGTAATTCAATTAAATAATAAAATATTATTAACATTAGATTAAATCACATTAATTATTTATATAATTTGATTTTAAAAAAAGACTACTAAGTGATTGAAGAAAGTGTTAGGCAAAGAATTAAATCCCTTCTCTATTTTTTCATATTTTAGAATTTCAAAATCTCTATATATGAAATCATGTTTTAAAAAACCAACACTTTTCTAATTGACCATTTCTAATTTTTTTATAAAAAAAAACAGATGAAAATGATTCAACCAAACAGGCTTTGACATTGCAAGTCATTTTGCAACAAATCATAGTAGTGCTTAAACAAGGATATGATCATTCCATTTTTTTTATGCCATAAATCTGTTTCTATTTGCCTATTTATTCAACTGAAAAGAGAGATCCATAATCTACAACAATTTTCCAAAAACCAAGTTGATATATGCAATTGATCAACACAACATTTTCATGCTACAAACATTAATATTGACTTCACAACTAATAATAATAATAACAATCTCATCTGTCTGCATGTGTATTCAGCAGCTCTCCAGGCTCAATTTCCTTCTCCTGCATAAACTTGAACACTTCTGCACAAAATGAGATTTATTAGTTTTAGTAGGTAAAAGTCGCATGCCTTTCTAGCTTGTTAGAATCATAATTTCCTGTTTCTATCGATCAAGTTTGAGTATATGATTTAAATTTTGAAGCAGGTAAAAGTCAGTTTTTTGTTTCCTACAAAATTTGTATCATTACTAAAATTATGACTTACAGTTTTAGGATGATGAGATGGTTAGCAGCAAAACTCTTTCTTTGCTTTCAGTATTTTACTACCAGTTGGAAGAGTATAGCTATATTAGTCATCATCTTCCTCATCATCACCGGAACCACCTTTTCCTTTAGTTCCATCAGCTTCATCATCAGTTTCAACACCCCTGGGTCTCTCCAGTGGCTCATCATCGTCATCAGATTCTGACAAGGCTCTTCTCTTTCGATTAATTGAAGAATTGATACCCTAAGAGACCAAAGAGTGAACACAAATTTGTTACGATAGGTACTGGCATACAAATCAAGACTATTTCTATTAGAGGGAAATTGATTTACCTGATCATCTTCGACATCAGAATCTTCAAGACCAGCAGCAGCAAGATCATTCTGTGCTTTATCTGCTCCATCATCATCATAATAATTGAAGGTATTTGTGTCTTCCTCATTATCATCATGTTCATACTCCATTTCAGCTTCCTCCTCAAATCGAGTTTTAGTCTTTTTCTCCTTCCTCTTTCTACCACCACCACCTCTTCTCCTCTTCCTATCGCCAGCTTCTTCATCTTCACCATGGGATCTCTCTCTCTCCCGTCGTTTCCCAGAAGTGTTGGTGGAATTCTTCAATTGCTCCTGGTTAAGATGTAAATGATAAGTCAAATCTCTGCCTTGAATATATATAATACAATACCATGAATATAAACAACATGTACACATGCCTTCCAAAAAGAATGACCCTAAAAGATTTACAGGGGGCACAAGTAATGAATCATACACACAGAAATGGCTCTAGGATTATCAGTTAGTATCTCGAGTCTCGACGAGCTCGACAATGGATACAACTGGTCAAGGAAATATAGTACACTACAAAAAGATCAAAAGCATTTGTAAGAACAATGACAACAACTTAATAAACAGGCTGTCAATTTAACAAGCCCTTCACTTCAACTGGCCAACAGCATCTTTCTATCTCCCTTGATGTATATTGTAAAACAGTTTCAGATCTTATCAGTTTTTTCCGAAAGAAAATTTGCTTCTAGACAATTTCCCATGGAGGTTCTCAAGATGATTTCTTTGGGTTAATCTCAGCTCACAAGAATGGGCCCAGCCATGAAACACAAACCTAGCTACTAGATTTATCATTCTAGATACAGGTTATAACAATATTGTTAGGCCAATTTACTGGAGCATTAAACTTTTTAACATCTCTTCAGTATAATCCAATTTTAATAAACCAACACAGCATCAAGCAAACAAACACACTAAAACCTCTATCATACCTGCACTGATGCCACAGGCTCAGTAATGTTACATTAATGCTACGGATGAGATACTGAAATGTACCATCTGGTACAGACAAAAAAAATAGTGTACTTCAATGCATACTTAAAAAGTAAGCTAAAAGGTGAATTATTGCAAAGCTTGTATTTCCATGAGATGAATATCACAATCAGTTACAATCCTCCATTATCTCAATCACTATAGTTTTTTTATTTTTTTGTTAAAAGCCATCTTGTTCTGCTCTAATCACCCAAAAATGACTACTTGTGTTTCTTGTTTGAAAAGTGTAAACAAATTATTTATCATATCAATAGATAGAAAACTGGTGTTTACAAAATAGCAACAGTTTATTAAATCTGAGATTTTGGTATTCTCAATAATTCATAAAGCAAAGATCCTCAAGGACAACTTGTAATCCTTACTGGCAAAAGGCCCTTTGCCCGAATAGAAATAGAAAAAAGGCATTTGTAAGAACAAGAACATCATTCTTCATAAAATTAGTTTCTCTATGGATGGAAATATTGAATTCCATGACTGGCATGACTGGACCAAAACACCAAAAGTGCAGGAAATATCTGAACAGAAAATTCATAAATACTTGTGAAGTTCAAATTTATACCTTAATGCGTTCAAAATATTCCTCCTGTTGCATGACTTGCTTAAGTTCATCTTCTTGCTTTCTCTTCTCCATCTAGTTTATCAGATTTCAAATATTCCAAAATCAGTGCTTAAGCTAAAATTAAATCCAGATATTAAAATTCAGAATAAAAAATACCAGATATTTCCTCTGTTCTTCAGCCTTGCGTTGAGCTTCCTCCGCCAAAGAAATTTGCCGAGCAGCTTCTAGTCTTTGACGATTCTGTTGTTCTTCAGCTTCTGCTGCTTCACAATGAACCTTAGCAACTTCAAGCAAATGTTTGCAGTATTCAACATGTGTTTCACGTTTCTTCTCATCAAATCCATAGACATGGTAGCTTGAAACTGCAGCTAAGTGACTAAATACACGGACTGCATTCTTCAATTCAGAGACAGTGGAGCGCACCTGATGGAGATTAACAACATAAAGATCACCATCAAGCTATTCACCATATTAATGTTTCAACTTTAAACATGCTAAGCCGCCCATTAGATAGACATATACGGCATATGATATTGTTTGAGTAGTAAACCAAACACCAACAAAAATAAAAAATAGTATGAAACAAATTTAGCACAAAATCAACGAATCAAACATAAACAATGAATTTACATTAAATAGAAAGTAAACCAAGCGTGCCAACACCAACTCTTAGAGAGCCTCTGGTTCATGGCATAAATCGTTCCCTTTTAATGGCCTAGTATTCCCAGAAGACAACTAATAAAACATTCCTGCAGAGATCACTTCTCTAAGATTAAAATGTAAATCCTGCCGTGAGATGCTATGAGATGTGAAGATTATTGTCGAGGATCTTTATGCAAAGTCATTAAACTTAAGAGCAAAAGTAAGAGATATTTCGGATAGACCTCATCAGCAGTCCTTTTTGACTTTTGGAGTGTTGAAGCTGAAAATTTTTGCATTGCAACTCCTGCATCAAACCGGAGTGTGTAATTTGAGGGTGCCAAATGAATGGCTCTCAAGAGAGTTCTCTTGCATTCTTGCCATTGTTCGGCCTCATACTGTGTTCGTGCCAAGTAAAGAAGAACCTGGGTGTCGGTGTTGTAATAGAACTTTCGCAAACAATTTTGATACTGAAAAAAATATCTCATCAAGTTATATTTACAAACAAACAAAGTTAAAGAAAATTAGTAATATGTTACCATTTTTGCTGCCAATGCAAAATGACCTTGAGCAAAGTAGACATGAGCCAAATTGACCCACACATCTGGCATTTGAACAAAAATGGTTCCAGAGGCTGCTTCTTGGACCTACAATCCAACAAAAAACATTGCACTTCAACTCACTGGTATGTGAACTCAAAAATAAATTAAAAAAATCAATAACAGCATTCAATTAACCTGTGTGAATATATCCTTCGCAACATCAAATTGACCTTTCTCAGCCAATACAATAGCAGAACCATTGGCCGCATACAAGTTGCTAGTGTGTTGCATCAAAACCTGTAAACGGAAATTTAGTGCACAAGGTGAATGAAGCACAATCAGGGAACTAAATAAAAGAATGTGCAATATGCATTTGTTTAAGATGTTTTGGATATGGATTCAGAAATCAGTATTCTTATGGTCTTGAGATGCCTGCCAGCCACAGAAACAGTTCATTATTTCATGCTTGCCAGGATAATTGATTAGCACCCCAGAGCAATAAAATAGTGAATAAAATAGATAAAATATTTCAATACGCTCCTGATAGAAATTGAAATGAGGAAGAACCCAATCAAGATCCTTTGTAAGGGTGAACTTAGATTTTACTATGCCTTATAGTCCCCAATCTAGAGTAGCAATTTAATCTGCAAATAATAAGCTCCTATAACACTTTCACTGCTATATCACTTTCCTCATTTTCTCTGGTTTCAGTCTCTGTAACTGGAACTGACAAACCAAACTAAAAGAAAATAATAAAAGAGATAAATAACAGTTTGGCTCACATTTGATAGCTTGAATATGATTTAAATGGTAAGAGAAAAGAAGACTGAGCATAGGACTGAGCTGATACAGAACTAAACAGATAAGTAGATTGCAAAGTCCAGCTACAAAGTGTGAAAGCTTCACATAACCTAAAACATGGAATAAGAAATTTTACTTTAGTGTACAGCTCCTTGGCCTTTTCCAAGTGTTGTGCTTCTAACTTTGGACCTCTTTTCTCATTCCGTACAGCTGCAAAGTAGTTCCAATTTCCCTAGTAAAATTATCAAAAGGACAATTTAAAAAGTTCCTCAATGCATTAAACAAAAATTAACAACAACCATCTTAACAATCAAACAAATTCGTAAAAATACAAGACAAGCAATATGAGAATAATCACGCAAGTTATTAGAAACTATAGTCTAGTCAATGGACAAAAAACAGCATACCAAGGCAAGAGTAGAATAAGAATCTTTTCCATCGGTTGCATCCTTAGCGGCTCGTAATGTTTCTTTTGCTTTTATCCAGTCATCAATCTTAAGTTCCAGATCACCAAGCATACTTAGAGCATTGGAGCATCTGTCATCTACTCTAAGAGCATCATTTATCTAGTATAAACAAACAATCAGTCAAATAGTTTGACCATGTAAATATCAAATGAGCTAAATCAATAAAGTACCAATTCAATACTCAGTTGAATGTTATTTTGTGCTTTTGCCATGGCGGCCAGCCTCAAATATGCATCCACGTAATCTGGATACTGGAAATAGAAAAATAGGTAAATAAACATTGTTAAATATAAGATAACAAGAACCTAATAGAGTTGGTTTCACAGAGTCAAAAGTAGCAATTGAAAGAACACTAAGTATTAATTGGCAATTCCTCCACAATTAGCAAAGTAAGAATGAGATACAATTACCTTCAGAGTTTCCAAATAATGCTAGATACTTAGAAAATTAAACAAAAGATATGGTATTAGCTCATTAGCTTCATGAACGAAGATGATGTTGACCATAAGGAAGAAACGAGGATCTCATATATGACCAATAAGTTTGGATGACAAGGACAAGGCTGCAGCATAAGTATACACGGTCTAGGAACAACCATACACAACACCAATCTGATGAAGCAAACACTGCAATGACAATATGGCTGATCTTGGTCCCACCTTTAGCACGAAACCATGATATCCTATGACACAAACTAATGACATTGTACAAGGAACCAGTGCACCAATAATACACCCTGCTGAAAGTTACAGAAGACAGGCACAAATAGCTCCAGTGATCCAAAAGCATTGCCCACAATAATGGAGCAGGAAATAAAATTTCAATGTACCTGCACTAGTCTCTCATTCGATAATGGAAAAATACATAAAAACCAGATTCACATGAGCAGGAAGTTCACATTTACACAGTGCTTAGTCCTTCAACAAAGATCCTCACTATGGTGTAAAAGATAGGCTTGTTCAAGGACAGTCTACCAATTCATTGTGAAAAGACTGCTTGTCCACTAACAGGAGGGGAAAAAACTAGAAAAAGTGAATACAAGGATGGGTTAAGAAGATACAAACCTTGAACAGAATTAGTCGGTAGAAATTGCTTGCCTTCTCAGTCCCATTTACTTGTTCGAGCAATCTGGCATAGTTGAAGAGTGTGGAAACTTTATCCCAAGGTAGTTCAAAGGATAAACCATCTTCTTCAAGCTGTTGGAACAAACTAAAATCCCTGTAATTGAGGGATTGTGCCCTAGAGACTATAGTACCAGACAACAATGAAAGCCATATGCCATCACCCAATGCTTCCTTAAAAGTTTGTTCAGCCAACTGAGAAAAGAGCAAGAAAACTTTACTGCTACTTTGTATTTAAAGGAGACCTGATCATGTAGGATTTTCTTTTTAGACTAAGATGCATAAAAGACTTTAATTAATTTTACAAACCTCAAATTCTCCCTTGTCAAAGTATAAAACTCCAATATTGTTCAACAATTCAATCTGTACATCTTGGCCACCCTTTTTGAGGAGATTGCGAGCCTGTGATGTCATGAAAATTTAAGATAAACAAATCTGTCTTCTGCTAAAGGTTAAGCAAGCATAAAATGGAGAATGAAGAAAGTAACTTTTGTAATACCTATGGAAACAAAGTGAATATGCATGAAAACATACTGAGAAATCTACATGATTCTGCAAGTTGTTTGACTGACAAGACAACTATTTACTATCACTAAAGTAATAGATGAATGATGATTTAAGAATATGGTACAAGGTTGTCAAATGATGAGACATGGTCAAAAGAGATAAACCAACAATACAAGCAACAATATGAAAAGAAAAAACCATTATGCTTATATGGCATTCACCAAATCTTGATATTTTGAGTACCACTGCAGAGTTACTAACATGGAAGGGCAATTAAAAAGATCATGAAGAGGCAAACATGAAGAAGCGTTAGCAGTTGCTCGGATAGACAGATATTGTCATGCAAGGTTGTAACCTTGCCCTGAATTACAATCAAACGTTGAATAGTAGGTATAATTCATTCAATTTGGTCCAGTGTCAATTTATTACAGAGATCATTTGTAACACAAACTTCACTACTAAATCATTCAAATTCATTTTATATGTTAGGCACAACAGCTTAATCTTCATTATCACCAAACCTTAATAAACAACTGAGATTTCTTAACATCGTTATTTTTTAAACCAAACTCTGATACACATAATGTAACTAATAAAGAAAACCAAATTCACGTATCTACTTATGCTCCAGTAAGGTGGAACATAGTATAATGATAAGACATTTCAAATCCAAATAATTATCAGATTTCCTTTGCAAATAACTCAGAAACTAAGGGGGCGTTTGGTTTGGAAAATATTTTCCATTTTCTGTTTTCCATTTTCTATTTCCAGTTTTCCATTTTCTGATCTAGTTTTTCAGAAAACAGAAAATGTGTTTGGTATGATATACTGTTTTCTGTTTTCTAGAAAAGAAAACTGAAAAATGCGTTTGGTATGATATGTTGTTTTCTATTTTCTGTTTTCTAGGGTTTTCTTCGATCATTCACTCACCGAAAATTTTTTCTATCACAGCGGACTGTCGTCGACTGGGAGCGCACGGAATAGCTCCTCGAGGGCAGGATCGGTAGATGCCGCGCCGAAGGAGGAAGAGGAGAGGAGGAGTACGCGGTGGGGAGGAGGAAGAGGAGAGGAGGAGGAGCACACGGAAGGAGAATGCGGCGGGAGAGGAAGAGGAGAGTGCGGCGGGAGAGAAAGAGGAGAGCAGGAGGAGGAGCCGCGCCGGAGGAGGAGCGCACAGCGGGAGGAGGAAGAGGAGAGGAGAAACGCGGCGGCGGGAGAGACGAAAGTCGCGGGGGAGAAAACAGCGAAGCGAAGGAAGAAAAGGAGAAAAAGTACCGTCTTTTCCCATTTTCCACCGTCTTTTCCCATTTTCTATCTTTCTCCTTCGCAAATGGAAAACGATATTTCAGCATTTTCTATTTTCTTTGAAAACGCATTTTCATTTTCCAGAAAATAAACTGGAAAACACAAACCAAACACCAGTTTTTAGAAAATAGGAAAACGAAAATGGAAAATGATCCTGGAAAATACAAACCAAACGCCCCCTAAGCCTCCTACAAAATGGTATAACCATATGATACAGAAGAGAGATCCCATTATTAGTTAAATGAAAGAAAGACATCTAGCAGGAAAAAAGTGAGTATCTAATAGCATGCAATTGTTCAGCTAAAAGAATAATGGCAGTAAACATGTAAATTGTTTCTCTGGCTTGATGAAATAGTGCTTATTTTCAACTTAAGTGAACTCATACCGTTTTGAGGGCATCCAATGCAGCACCAGTATCAGATGATATTAACAACTCAGCGAGTTCCATGAATGCCTGCTACAATATTTAGTTTTAAAAATTCACAATTGTCAAATAATGAACAGTTAAACAGAAGAAATAATCGCCATGGGCAGAAAAAGACAAACTAATTCCTTCCTAAAAGTAAATGTTAAGCAATTGTTAATTACCTGATCGATACATAAAACAATAGTTGACACCATAGCATATGATTAACAAATAGCGTAACTAAGACCTACGACCTGATATATATACATCAGTAAAGTGATGAATGTTTAGCTGTGAAACAATCATAGAATACAGTTGGCCCATGAAACAAAAAAAGGTGCTGAGTGACAGTACGATCAATAGGTGAGTACATGAAGAGCATGTGTTGTAGAAACACATAGTGCCTAAAGTTTAAAATATAGAATATGTTACAGGATCTTTGTTACGAACATCATTCTGTATCTCCTTGATCAACTACTTAATGTGCACCTTTTACATACAAAATCATTTGGATTTGGTTTCCTACTAGTTCAATGTTTCAAAATTCATGTTTGACTCAAACAACATAAAAGCTATATCGCTTACTAAGTCTTGTCATCATGAAGGAAATCTGTGTGGGTATTTCAATATTTAATGAGGAGAGATAGGTTAAGAAACATGAATCCAAGGTATTTTAAATGTTATTGAACGCGTTGCAGGGTCCGACTGTAACGTCTCGGCAAGGACCGCTACATCTCCATGAGAACTTGGGTGTAGTGTTAAATGAGCAAAAGTTCTCACACCATAGGTTGGGTAAGAATAAAAATTATAGGAAAATTAATAGTCTAAGATTTGGAACATGGAATATAGGAACCCTTACTGGTAAAACAATGGAGGTAGTAGATACGATGATTAGGAGAAGAATTAGTATTTTGTGTGTACAAGAGACAAAATGGGTAGGCGAAAAGGCAAAGTTAATAGAGAACTCGGGTTATAAGTTATGGTACACAGGGAAGAGTAAAACAAGAAATGGAGTTGGTGTTATTGTAGATAGTTCGTTAAAGGATGAAGTTGTAGGAGTAAATAGAAAGGGGGATAGAATTATAGCTCTCAAAATAGTAGTGGAGAAAGACACTATAAATGTAATTAGTGTATATGCACCTCAAGCAGGATTAGATGAAAATACCAAATCAAGGTTTTGGGATGACCTAGATGAAGTATTACAAAATATTCCATCAAATGAAATGGTTTTAATAGGAGGTGATCTAAATGGACATGTTGGAGTGAAAAATGAGGAATATGAGAGGGTGCATGGGGATTATGGGTTTGGAACAAGAAATGAGGAAGGTAAAACTATACTGGATTTTGCGATAGCATATGATCTTATACTAGCTAATACGTTTTTTAAGAAAAGAGAAGAACACTTGATCACATTTAAAAGCGGGAATAATAAATCGCAAATTGACTTTCTTATGGTTAGGAAGAGGGATAGAAAGATTTGTAAAGATTGTAAGGTCATTCCTGGAGAAAGTTTAACTACCCAACATAGGTTAGTAGTATTGGATATACGTCTTAAGCATAATATCCATAAAAAGAAAATATCCACTACTCCTAGAATTAAGTGGTGGAAGTTGAAGGATGAGAAACAAAACATATTTAAGGAGAAGGTAGACGGACAAGTATTAGGTGAAGTATACGGTGACCCTACTACAACATGGGATAAAATGATATCAAAGTTGAAAATAATAGCCAAGAGTATACTCGGCGAGTCAAAGGGGCATGTACCACCAAGTAAAGAATCTTGGTGGTGGAATGAGAAAGTACAGGAAAAAGTGAAGGAAAAACGAATAGCCTATAAGAAATTATATATTTGTAAGAATGAAGAAAATTTAAAAAAATATACATTAGCTAAGAAAGAGGCTAAAAAAGCAGTGAATGAAGCTAAAAATACAACTTTTGAGCAGTTATATCGAAAATTGGATACAAAAGAAGGAGAAAAAGACATTTATAAAATAGCTAAAGTGAGAGAGAGGAAGACAAAAGATATTAGCCAAATAAGATGTATTAAAGATGAATGCAATAGGGTATTAGTAAATGATGGAGAAATAAAAGAGCGGTGGAAGAGGTATTTTCATCAACTTTTTAATGAAGGTGTAGGTGATCAACTTAACTTAGGTAATTTAAGCAGGTCAAATGAGTATAGAAATTTAAATTTTTACCGTAGAATTCAAATTTCAGAAGTAGAACAAGCTTTAAACGGAATGAAAAATGGAAAAGCCGTTGGACCAGATGATATCCCGATAGAGGTATGGAAGTGCTTAGGGAAACAAGGTATTGAATGGCTTACAAAATTATTTAACATGATATTAAAAACAAAGAAAATGCCAGATCAATGGAGAGTAAGTACTCTAATTCCCTTATATAAGAATAAGGGGGACGTACAAAATTGTGCAAATTATAGGGGCATTAAATTAATGAGTCATACCATGAAACTTTGGGCAGACAACTAATTGAAAAGTATCGGGAGCAAAAGCAAGATCTACATATGATATTTGTTGATTTAGAAAAAGCTTATGATAGAGTCCCAAGGGAAATTATATGGAGAATTCTAGAAAAGAGGGGTGTTAGCGTAGTATATATTGACCTAATTAAGGATATGTATGAGGAAGTAACGACTAGAGTGAAGACTTCAGGCGGATTAACTGAAGCATTTCCAATAAAGATAGGGTTACATCAAGGGTCAGCTCTAAGTCCTTATCTTTTTACACTAATCATGGATGAACTTACTGGACATATTCAAGATACCGTACCATGGTGCATGTTGTTTGCAGATGATATTGTATTGGTAGATGAGACACGTGAGGGAGTAAATGCTAAATTAGAATCTTGGCGAGAAACACTAGAAGAGAAAGGTTTTAGGCTTAGTAGAGTAAAGACAGAATATATGGAATTTAAATTTAGCAATATTGAACGTAGTGAGACAAGTATTAAAATAGGAGATGATGAGTTGTCTGAAACTGAGAGTTTTAAATATTTAGGATCATTTTTGCAAGCCGATGGAGGGATTGAGAGAGATGTCTTACATAGAATACAAACAGGATGGTTGAAGTGGAGGAGAGCATCAGGTGTTTTATGTGATCGTAAAGTGCCTCTAAAACTTAAAGGAAAGTTCTATAAAACGGCAATTAGACCTGCCATGTTATATGGCGCTGAATGTTGGGCTATGACTCGAGCACATGAGCAAAAGATGAGAGTTGCGGAGATGAGGATGTTAAGATGGATGTGTGGACATACGAAGATGGACAAAATAAGAAATGAGAGCATTAGAGAGAAAGTTGGAGTTGCATCTATTGAGGGAAAACTCCGTGAGACACGTTTAAGGTGGTACGGACATGTACTTAGACGACCGATAAATGCTCCAGTTAGGCGGTGTGAAACTATAACAAATACGCATATCAAACGAGGGCGAGGTAGACCAAAAAAGACTTGGTTAGCAACAATAAAACAAGATAAAATTTATTTAAATATAAATGATGATATAATTGGAGATAGAGCTCAATGGCGTAAAAGGATCCATATAGCCGACCCCACTTAGTGGGATAAGGCTTGGTTGTTGTTGTTGTTGTTGTATTGAGATGAGTAAGAAAATGAATTTACAAGCTATGCTCCTAAGCAGACCATTATACTGAGTTGATGATACCACAATGAATCATTAAAAAAGAGAGAGATAATTCACAAAATCATGTACCCCAGAGTCTTTCGGGTCAATTCTGGTAGCCTTACGAAATGTCTCTACAGCTTTGTCAATCTCACCCAATTGAGAATATATATGCCCAATAGCCTGTAAGTAGAGGAAAAACCAAATGAGGAAAAGACCATGGTACAGACACAAATATGAACCCACAGACAATGTTAGTACCAAGTTGATAATAGGGTGCATAGAGTTTGAATTTCACTCGCCTTAAGACTTTCACAATTCTCAGGATAAACCTCCAAGACCTTTTCGAAGCTTGAAAGAGAACTTCTAAAATCCCCCAGCTTCAGTTGGACTTGACCAAGACCTGTTCCAATAAAGCAAGGAACATAGAGGTACTCATTAAAGCCACATCGATAAAGGAAAATAGAAGACCATAATACTAATCAATGAAAAAATCAATAGATATTTGAATATTCATTAGAGGGAAAACATCCATGTAGACAACCCTAATTAGTTATTACTAACATATCTTGATGACAATGATAACGGTAATGATTATGATGATGAAGATGAATTAGATAAAATAAGTAGTTGACATACCATAATATGGCAAAACAAATTCTTGTGGTTTATTGATTTCTTTAACAGATAACATGTAGAACCGCAAAGCTTTTTCATAGTCCCCCTACATTATCATTGTTTAAAGAAAACTAAATCATAAAAAGAAAGTCACAGTGGAAGAGTGAGAAGTATAACTATGAATAGTTTGAACAGAATAATTAGCCAATAATTTTTCACAATGTGTAGGGATGTTGCACCTTGCTATGGTATGATCTTGCCAGGTTGTAGAAAGAATGTGCCTTCATTAGCCCATGATTGCTAACAACCAGAGCTGTCTCAGTTAACTGCTCAACCAGAAAATGTTGACCGGTGAAAAAGAAATGATTGGCCAAGTAATTTAGGGCCACTGGACAATAAGGATGAATTTCAAATGTTTTTTGCATTTTCTCCATTCCTCTTCGAATGCCACCAGCTAAAATTAGTTAAAGCAAAAAAATATGTTAGCCACATATTAATTCACCACTGTATGGCTAACCGGTATATATGCAACCATCTCTAAGGTATAATCAGCAGAAAAAAAAATTCCAAACTTGAATTAGTATTAAGTGGAGTTATCAGACCTTCATTTGTTTGCAGATCCATTACTCCCAGAGCTACTAAAGCTTCAATATTTTCTGGATCCAACTGCACATTTCAAGAAAAGAAAATAGCACAAGTGAGTAAATGCAAGATGATGCCAAAATGCAAAAACTAATGATAACTTAACAACATACCTGTAAGACTCGTTGAAAAGCTTGCCGAGCTTTTTCAAACTGACCAAGTTTGTAACGGCAGAAACCAATACCAAGTCTTACAGAAGCTGGGCAATTAGGGTTGATTTGCAAGGCTCTCTGGCCAACATCAAATGATATTACCAGTAGATACCAAAGATTGAGAGTAGAAATTCATCATTGATTTAGTGAAAGCTGACATGTGGGCTACAAAAAAAAACAAACCTTATAATTGTCTAATGAACTTCTATATGAATCCATGGCCTTCTTGTAGTGCTCTTCTCTCTCAGCAATATTAAAATCAACACAAGCCTGAAAGATAAAATATAATATTAAAGCTTTCATGATACATATGGGTTATAAAACATCCAATATTTTCAAGATCATTATTGCATGTGTGAAATAGAAGATTCAGAGATATCAATTTTCAAAAGCGTGTTAACACCATTTTTTCAAAAGCTGTAGTTGCACCAATGTAATCAATCATTCTAATATTTAAGCGAGAAAGTTTAAATGTGAAATATGTGTGAATATATATGCACACACATACTTCCATTATCAACTTAACACATGAATTTTTCTAAGAGTATGACCTAAGGAATAGCATGGCTGGTATGCAACTATTTGTGACCTCTGTGACCAATTTTTTGTTGAAAAGCAAGAATTTTTAATCAAGGTTATCAAATCAAGATTGAATTCATCAATCATTTTTGTCCTTTTACAAATCGTAAAGTTCATATTAGATCAACAAAAAATCTATTTGACTAGAATTTGTAAGAATATCTTATTTAATATGATAATATAATTAATAAAGTTTAATAAATCAATCTCTAAAGCAATTGAGCTAAAGAGAAAATTTTAAAATGTGCCATCAATTAGGACCATAGACCTTGAAGAAAGGAGTCTTGGTTCATGGAATCTGATAAGTTGGTAATGAAGTAGATATCTTTGGTTGTACACTACAAGATTAACAAAAGAATGGTAAACTGGAGGATCATAGTTCTTGATTTGTGAAGGCTGCAGTTGATCTTTTAGTGCTCTCTTTGCCACTTCAAAAAGATGAATCAATGTTTAAAGGATGAACCTAATTCTGGATTTGGAATCTGGATTCTGATATTAATCAAAAAAGAACAGCAGCATGCCACCTCACCCCACAAATAATATGGAATTCAATTTTCCAGTATTTTGGTTATATTGAGAATGCAGGGTTGATGAGACGCTGGCCAAAGGCATGTTGCAGGAGCGAGGACATTCAGAGTCACTTGCTGACGGTATACAGAGGATTGTTGAAGACAGATGAGGAAGACTGTCGATTGTCGAGCAATGTCCCACACTCAAGGAAGAAGCCAGTGAAGGAAGAAAAAGACTTTCACTAAGCGTCAAGTTGATGATGCTCTATGGTCAACGTTTAAGTGTGTTGGTCAAAAAAGACTTTCACTAAGGACAACACTTGATCACTTGGGAGTTCACCTGAAGAAGACATCGCCTACGAATTGTCCCCAATGAAATAAGGGATGGGAAGCAAACAGGTGAATGTTCAAAGATGAGCCCTCATCGAATACAAAACCCGAAAGGAATTTTTTCACCTTAAATCACTAAGTCATATTATAGCTGACCCTACCTAGTGGGATAAGACTTTGTTATTGTTATTGTAAATCACTAGGTTATATTTTTTTTTACTCGCCCCATGAACTCTATCATAAATTTGCATCTTTCAAATCATATCTGATTTGTTGATTCTGATTAAGACATGCGGTTTGAATTGCATTACACACGAATTGAATTGAATCCGATGATTCAAACCACAAATGTCCAATTATGATAGCCATGTTTTTATTGATTTCATGGAATCCTTTCTGCAGCCACTTAAATTGATTTCTTTTTTCATTCTCCTCTTACCTTTCTTATTATTATCACATTGTTCTCTTAATGAGTAGGATGGAAATACCATTGGAAAAAAATGCTTGATGTTTCAGAAACATAGGAACTGTCCACAAGTGCAACAAGTACCTGACCAAGCAATGCAGGAACGCAATTGGGATCTTCAACCAATGCAATTCTGAATGATTCAGAAGCTGTAGCAAATTCACCTTTTGCCACATAAAGTTGACCTGTATAAGGATCTCAGTAATGTTAGTAAATGAATTGATATATCAGTAACATAACCAACATATTTTTGCAGACAATATCAAGTACATTATACTTTAATCTATGTTACTTGGACTCTTAATATACTATCTCTGTATTGCTCCAAGAATCAAATACCAACACTTCGAGTGGAAACATGACATTCCTATTAATCACGAGTAAAATGTTTAGAAATAGTCGTGTTGGACACTTAGATTCATGTCCATGTGAATATTCATACCCAAGTCTGAAAAAGCTAATTATAATCTTGAACAAGAAAATCATGTCCATACATAACTTCCACCAATGTTGTTTCTTGTTTGAGCACAAATGGGTACGGTGGAATTCTGTGTTAGGCCCAAATAGCCAACATAAACTATGTGAAAAACATCACTTTTAAAGAACCTCCACCTGAGTCATTTATGTAGCCACTGCATGGCATCCACTTATGGTTGCATAGGCTCATACAGGTTAAACCAATCTTAAAGTTGATGTTGATTAAACTTCTTTTGCAAAATAGGCAAAAAAAAGCCAAGTTGTAGCTATTTCTTAGGATAATATGTAAAAATTTTGTTATATGAATTATGACAGTTTGTTAACATGCATTGTTATATAGTACATGTTTGTTAATTGTGCTGCTTACATTCATATACAAATATTTATTCAAACTAGTGGGTTACTTTCAATGATTAATTCAATCATTAATTGATAGGAGCAAAATGTTGTTATAATAAATACTCACGTTAGGTGCATAATTGAATCGATGCAAGCTCATTAAAGGCACAAACCTTTCCCAATCCAAGTACTGAGTTCATGAGGATCAATTCGTGATGCTCTGTTGTAATACTGGGTTGCCAAAACAAAATTATCTTCCTTGTCTCGCTGCTTTGACTCAATCTTTCCCAAATAGGTGAAATACGCAGCCAATGCATTGAGAATGGCTATCCTTTCATACTTGACATCAGCATAGTATTCATCAATTTCTGCACTAAGAAAAACAATCTAAAGCACCAAACAGACATTGGAAGCTTGAACTTCAATTCACAATAGTAAATCATGAAAAACACACTTCAGTTACATGGAGTGAGGGGATATGGAATATATACCAGGGCTTGATCCCTCCTCTAAAATCTGCCGAAACTGGTCAACTTTCCCTTGCTTAAAGTATTCTCTCTGTTTCAAATAAGAGAGAATTAAGTAAAACTCAAAAAACCAACATTTTATGCTAAATTTTTCACACCCAACTCAAGATCTTGGATCCACTATATTCCCATTCTGTGTAAAACCGAACCTTCATCAAATTTTAATAGGTGCGTGTTTGATACACATACATACAGTTCCTATTTGCACTTGTCAGGACGCAAAGAAAATTTAAAAAATTTAAAATTTAGCTTACAGATGATAATTTTCTCCTGAACGAATTTCCATAATGCTTACTGATAATATATAAAGAATATTCATAATTTTCCTTTCTTTTAGATTTAATTACCATTATAAGTAATTTACAGTGGTAACCAAACAAACTGTTGTTATTGAGCAAGCCTATACAATGTACATCATTTTTTTGGAGATGATATGACCATGATGCTTTCCTTTGTTTTGAAGAGTGTTAGGGAGGATTGAACTAGTTAACCAATTAATCCAGTGCTTTTTAGGTTTTTCATGCAAGACATGAGTCATAAAATTGACAGTACAAACTTAGTGATTATAATTCTCCGTTCACTTGTGAGCAAATGTACAAGACTAGACTATAGCCCAAACTCAATACCTGAATTAACACAACTTACTAGGGACACTTTACTGACATGAACAAAGATTAAAACAGACAGAATCGCTTGCTCTAACATCATATTAAGATCAAATGGCCAAACATTTATTCCAAAAGTTCAAGATATTTAAAAAAACAGTTTCTACATCCATTCACAGTAAATAGAAACAGACAAAGTTGACTTGTTTTTAATATGCACAATGTAACCATGTATATGCACTACAACCTAGCAGTTGACCATTGCGTATTTCTTAGGTTCTTCGCACTCTTGCAATCATTTTTGTATCCATCAATAGCATTCGTGAATTTCAATAAAATTAAAATTCAACAATGTCCTGGTCACATGTAGAAAGTTATATCAATTTTCAATTTTATGCTAAATTTTTGCACACTTTTAAAGAAAGAAACGAATGTTTCATTTTCAACCCAGATATTATCTAATTCATACAACTGTTGGTAGTAGTATTACTACAGATCATCAGAGGCTTTATCTATCTGTCAATTGGATTTACTTCAAATATGTGAGACGTGTAAAGAATCACTCTTTCCATCGAGATTTTTCAAACAGATAACCGTGATTTTTAACCTTGTTTGCCCTCATTGAAAAAGAAAATGGTTTGCTGTCATTCTTTTTGGTTCTAAGAGCTTCAATTTAATCAGCTAGTTGAATCCTAATTTTGTTATCTAACTCAAAAAGAACTGAACTTAAGCAGGTATACAGAAAAAACAAACAACAGCATATTAGGGGAAAACAGGACAAAGTATGGTTTCCAAGTTTATTCCCAACTAAAGTTGAACAGCATTATAGAAACCAACGCGAACGAGAAAAAAATCCAATTTTCAAAAAGAGGTAAGCACGCTCGACGTCTAACTCTATATTAATTGCGAATGCTTCAACCGAAGGAAAATATTTATAAAAAACAGAAACTAACAGTACCAAGACCCCTTATGTCGAGAGAAACACACGGAAATAGTATAAAAATAAACTACTTGAGGGATGAATTCAGCCGTAAACTTAGCAGATGGGATAAGAGGAGGAAAACAGAGACCAATGATCGCAATGTAGAGGGGAAGGGGATGGCGAAGGGAGCGACCAACCGCAATGATGAGCCAAAGATGGAGCGGGGCCTGCTCAGCCTTAAGGATGTCGATCATATCAGTGGCATCTCGAGGAAGCTGGTCGAGCGCCACCCTGACCTCCTCCTCGGAGTTCTGCACCGGGATGCACCGGGATGTAAACCACGCCACCCATCGCAGTACTCCCTTCCGACCTTCCTCCCTAGCAAAGCGATGCCTCCGATGAAGTATCGTCGGCGGTACCGCTCCCACTGATTTCCTAGTCACGCCTGCCTTCTCTCTAGGGTTCTGTCTTTGCTTTCGGTTCGTTCTCTTAAAAACACGATGAATTTGTAACGTAATTATGTTTAAATTAGAGGTCCTATTTGTAAAGTTCAAACGAGAAGAAGATGCGATATTTTCGATTTATTATTTTTCTGTTTTCAAATTTGATTTTAATATAATAAATGTTTTTGACACAAGTTTTTATTATTTAATATAATAAATAAAGTATCATTTGACGGAATGATGACGTGGCGATATACGGTTGGCCTACAACATATCCACTAACGGCACTGAAGGCGTCGATCGACTCATCCTTCACCAGTGGTTCTCTATTACTCCTGTCTTATCCCATTTCATCCGTCCATTCACCATCCAACGGTCGTTATACTTCTTAATCTCATCCACCTCCGACGTCCATTCCTTGCTCCGTCCCATTTTCCCGGCGACTGCCTCCGCCGTTCGCCTCCCACCACTGCCCCATGTCTTGGCTTCGAACTCTCGCACGCATTTCCCGCTCCACCTCCTCCTCCTCCTCCTCCTCCTCGCGGAAGGCATTCCCCCACTCTATCTCCACTTCCCCGGGCTTCAGCTCCGCCGCCAGCGCCGGACTCGGGCCGACACGGGCCGGCGAAGAGAAGCCGAGGCTTCTGGTGGTGGGGTCCGGATGGGCAGGGTGCCGTCTGATGAAGGGCATCGACGCGGGGATGTACGACATCGTCTGCGTCTCGCCGCGGAATCACATGGTCTTCACCCCGCTCTTGGCCTCGACTTGCGTCGGCACGCTCGAGTTCCGCTCCGTCGCAGAGCCCATCGGCCGTATCCAGCCGTCCATCTCCACCGCCCCTGGCTCCTACTTCTTCCTCGCCCGCTGTACGGCCATCGACCCCGAATCCCACACGGTGTGTGCCCTAACTTCTGTTCCTAAAATGGGGACTTAGCTTGCTTTCACTCACATTATCAAAAACAAAACAAAAATCACTGTCGATTCTTGCTTTTGACGTACCGAAGCTGTTGAATCGCTGATTTCTTATGTGTTTTCATCCAAGGTACATTGTGAAACTGTTTCTGATCATGGGAGTGCCAGAGATGCTCATGAACCATGGAAGTTTAAGGTGTCATACGATAAATTGGTTATTGCATCTGGAGCAGAGGCTTCGACTTTTGGTATACGAGGTGTGAAGGAGCATGCCATTTTTTTGCGGGAAGTTCATCATGCCCAAGAGATTCGAAGAAGACTTCTCCTCAATCTAATGCTTTCCGATGTGCCAGGTGAGTCAATGTAGCAATTCACATGCAATAAGCACATTTAGGATGCATTTGGTGTGGTTTTGATAACCAAAGCAGTAATTGCTGGATTTTAGAGATTGGAATTGCAAAGAATCTAATAGGAATAGCTATTTATTGGCTTGCTTGATATAATAGAATAGATGCTTTATTTGAATTTTAATATTTGGTTTGTGAGAATGTTATATGGAATAGCCTTTTATAATGATAAAGTATTTATTCACATTTAAAAAATTTGTCTAGATTGCCAATTGTCATTATTGATTCATTTAGTAAGTCTCACACGATACACCCACCTAGTCATTTTGACACATTTGGCTCATATGATGCGTTCAACACTATAACCTCTCATGACCCGTTTAGCATAATTAGCTCATTTAGTTTGTTAGACAGTTTGTTAGGCACAATAGGTCTCCCGGGTTTGTCCAGCATGATAGGCTTGTTTTAACTCGCCCATCATGATAGGCAGTTTGACTTGATTGGACTAACCTACTCAAGTTGCCCCATCTGCCTCATTCGTCCAACTTGTGTAGCCCGCTCAAGTGAGCTCATCCAATGTGATCAACTCATTCAAGTTGGCTTCGCTTTCATGACTGCTCTCCCCTCCCCCCTTGTGAGGAATCATATGAGACTATTGCTTTGTCTTACACATCTTCACATGACATGTCTAGCTTGCTCAGATCACCCAACCCAAATGACCCAATTAACCTACTTTTCTCATCGATAACTAGCATTCTTTTAACAAAGAATGATAACTATATTCTATAACACTCAAAAAAATTATTTCTGATGATTAAGAAATCACTATTTCATGAGAATTGTTATTCTGAATTTATTTCTATAACAAAGCATAGAAATGTTTATTCTATACAAATTCATAGAGAATAAAATAGCTACTCCTATTAACCAAATACGCGATTAGTTTCTTTCTTATCATATCTCAAACCTAAAACCAACATGTTGAACTAAGTATATCGTGCTACAGAGCACTATGAGTTAGTCACTAGTGGTGTTGCCTGTCAGTTAAAGATTCGAATTCAACTGTTGTTATCACTAAAAGTGTTTCAGTACAATGGTTTCATGCTGTAAATCGATCCCTTCATTCTGGCAATTTTTCTATGTAATGTTGCATTCATGTTGTAATATCTGTTCATTAGCCTTTCCAACTGAAATCATCATCCCTGAAACTTACATACAAACAGGTGTCTCAGAGGATGAAAAGAAGAGACTGTTGCACTGCCTTGTTATTGGAGGTGGTCCTACAGGTGTCGAGTTCAGTGGTGAACTCAGTGATTTCATCATCAAAGATGTCCATGAACGATACTCGCATGTTAAGGATTATATTAATGTCACCTTAATTGAGGTTTCAGATTGTTCATCTTTGTTTCAGTCTTCTGGCTTAGCTTAGGTTTTGGCATTGCAATATCTCAATTTTAAAGCTTTAGGAGCTCACTATAAACTGCACTATATCTAACATCTGAAGTTTTCTGTCTCTTGGTAGGCAAATGAAATATTGTCATCGTTTGATGTCCGTCTCAGACAATATGCTACAAATCAATTAACCAAAGTGAGTCAATATAAATGCTTGTTATGGGTTTTGTTTTGAGTTACAAGCCCTTTTGTGCATGCAGTTGCAGTTCGACTTATATGAGTTTCTTCCATTTTGCCTCACTAAACAGATAAATGCAGAATTTCTTGCTTCACGACCACAACAAGAACAACTAATCTTTATCTCTTAACCGACCTCTGCTGCTATATGTGCAGTCAGGAGTTCGCCTTGTACGTGGACTTGTGAAAGATGTTCAACCTGAAAAAGTTGTTCTAAGTGACGGCACAGAGGTTCCCTATGGACTTCTTGTATGGTCCACTGGTGTTGGTCCTTCTCCATTTGTTAAATCTTCAGGATTCCCAAAATCACCAGAGGGAAGGTACTTCGTCACCATCAGTAGCTCATTTTCTACTATTTTGCTTAATTTGAACTGCAAAAAGTCCTCAAGGAATTCCTCTCTCTTCTACTGGAAAATGCCATCTTGCATGGCTCATCTAGCAGAGATACTTAAAGACTAAAAATTCCACAGGATTGGTGTTGACGAGTGGTTACGCGTTCCTTCCGTGCAGGATGTGTTTGCAATCGGTGACTGCAGTGGGTTTCTCGAAGGCACAGGGAGAACAACATTGCCAGCACTGGCACAGGTCAGCTACATCATTGTTCTTGTGCTTCCCTCTCACATGAACTAGTAAACTGAATTGGAAACTCAAGGAAGGTCAACTCCTCCTGAATTCTGATGACTTTCCCTGTTGCTATGAAATCTCGCACTGTGTTCCCATGGTGACGAATATGCATGAAAAAGCAGGTTGCAGAAAGACAGGGGAAGTATCTCTGCGCCCTGTTGAACCAAATGGGCAAAGCTGGAGGAGGCTACGCAAACACTGCAGCAAATGTAGACCTTGGTGATCCTTTTGTCTATAAGCATTTAGGCAGCATGGCAACTGTTGGTCGATACAAAGCTCTTGTTGATCTCAGGCAGAGCAAGGTATTGCTAATGCCTCGAAAGTTTCATCTTTGTTCAAACCAAAATGATTATTCCAGGATCTTTAATCATCTCCAGGAGGCAAAAGGGATCTCTCTTACAGGTTTCATCAGCTTCTTCGTCTGGAGATCCGCGTATCTAACTCGAGTCATAAGTTGGAGGAACAGATTCTATGTCTTAGTCAACTGGATCACGACGATCGTGTTTGGCCGCGATATAAGCCGAATCTAAGGTCAGTAGTCCAGGTACTAAGCATCTCTTCCATGAAGCTTTTTGCTGCGTTTAGTTGTATTCGTTTGGGGAAATTTATTGTAAGTGTTCATAATGTACGGTGCGTTTCGTGAATGTCTCAGAATTTACTGTTGTAATATTAACAAATATTGTAAAAAAAACATAATATAGATTTATCCTATGGTCGTTGACTTTTTAATGAATGGGAAGTGGGAATTTCTACAAATAGCAATAAATGCTCTCCGAATCCGCGTCAATATGATAAAAATGTGTTGACATTTTCAATAAATCGAGTCTGGGGCACGAACACGATCACATCGACGACGACCGCCCTCTTTTACTGTTCCCTTATCCTCTTCACCCTTTCCTGGACCTTCATGGTTCATCAGTTTCTTGCTCGAGGAATAGAAAAATATTTGATCCGTCGTTGAAAGGCCCGGACTTAGGGGAAAAGATGTAAGCTTTCTTCCTTTTCTCTTTCTCGTCTTTTTTGGTTGTATTTTTCTTTTGCTTTCTTCCGATCATCTCTGTAGTTTGGGCGGGGAAGAACTTTCTTTCTCAGGATTTCGTTTAATATAGTGCGATTCGTTCGTAAAGTTTCATTTTTGCCTCCTTCTGAAACCCTAAACTCGGGAGTTTACCTTGAACAAATCGATTCGCTTCCGGGCTCGTACTTTTTTCCTTGCTGAATTTCTGAAGTTTCGATGGCGGAAGAACAAAGTTTCCGGTTTGCCACCTTCTGAAACCCTAATTGGGATTTTATCTTGAACTAATCGAATCGCTTCTAGTGTCTATAATTTTTTTTTTTCGTTTAGATATATAATCTTGAATTCTCTGTCTTCCTGCAATGGTGATTAGCTAATATTTCAAAAGGAAAATCGCACTTCTTCATTCCTCTGGATAATCCTGCTTCAAAAATTACTTCTGCAAACATTTTGACCTCCCTTTTCTTCCTTAACTGCGCATGAATTTTTCAGTTAGGTTAGGTTTCCATTATTCAAGTTTTTTTTACAAAGAAATAACAGCTCAAGGGATCCATTAGAATTTCCAAATTGAGAGAGCTTGATTCTTAAACAGCAATTAACTTGCCGAAAATGTATTGACTATAAGACACTTATTGCCGAAAACAAGAAATATATTTCAGAAAATTGTTCAGTTATCCTCTTTCTTCTTTCTGAAACTTATTGTTTCACTGTTCTTGCATTGAAATATTCTCTTGTGCAATGTTATGCTTTCAACTAAGTGTTGATTTTGATGCCCCTTGCATATGGAGAAAATGAACAACAAAAATATTTACTTCATTTTTATCTCAGAACATCTCTTTTTGAATCGAAGAGACCATTCTTAGAACAATAGTTCTAACAGCTAACATTTGTGGTTCTACATTCCTTAGCTTACTATGATAAGAGTCCTTTTCTTTTCTATTTTAGATGGAACCACAAGCCTCTCATTCTTCACAGATCATCGACATAAGCATAGATAAATCAGGGGATGAATCTAGCACAACCCGTAACAAGATATGTGGTGGCACTGCATGTGGCTTCTCTGATTCCACATCAAACTCAGGAGATGTTAAAGAAAGATCTGCGTCTATGCGCAAGCTTCTGATTGCCGTCGTCTTATGCATCATTTTCATGGCTGTGGAAGTGGTTGGAGGAATTAAAGCAAACAGTCTCGCGATTCTTACAGATGCCACACATCTCCTTTCTGATGTTGCAGCATTTGCCATCTCCCTGTTCTCCATTTGGGCATCAGGGTGGGAAGCAACCCCACGCCAGTCGTACGGATTCTTCCGAATAGAGATCCTCGGAGCTCTAGTGTCGATCCAGCTTATATGGCTCTTGACTGGTATCCTAGTCTACGAAGCTATTGCCAGACTTATCCATGATACTGGTGAAGTACAAGGCCTCTTGATGTTTAGCGTAGCTACATTTGGTTTGCTTGTTAATATCATTATGGCTGTCTTGCTTGGACATGAGCATGGACATGGCGGGCATAACCATAGTCATGGTGGTCGTGAGGACAGCCACGGCCACGGCCACGACGAGCACGGCCACAGCCACTTCAGCCACGGCCACGGCCACGACGAGCACGGCCCTGAAGGTTGCATTGCAATTCACCAGAGTTCCAGAGCAGATGGAGGAGACAGGGATGAACTGGATCCTCTGTTGCACAAGCATGTCAAAGACAAAACAAGAAATATCAACGTGCATAGCGCCTACCTTCACGTCCTCGGCGACTCCATTCAGAGTGTCGGCGTGATGATTGGCGGCGCCATCATATGGTGGAAGCCTGAGTGGAAGGTAATAGACATGGCGTGCACACTCTTCTTCTCGATCATCGTTCTGATAACCACCATCAAGATGTTGAGGGACATACTCGAGGTCTTGATGGAGAGCACACCGCGGCAAATCGACGCGACCAAGCTTGAAGAAGGGCTTTGCCGGCTGGATGGTGTCGTTGCAATCCATGAGCTGCACATTTGGGCGATCACAGTGGGGAAGGTTCTTCTTGCATGTCATGTGACGATCGCGCCGGAGGCTGATGCTGAGCTTATTCTCGACACGGTGATCGGATTCATCAAGCGAGAGTACAATATTAGTCATGTAACCATCCAGATAGAAAGGCAATGTATTTAGTTATAGGCAACTCTCCTTAGTTCTAGACGATTCAAGTGGTTGTCTCTATCAGCAAATGTTCTGTTTGTTCTTCCAGCTTAGTGTTTTTGGATATTTTTGTTATGATGATTTTCAGTTAGTTTTATTGACTATCCTGGAGGATGATCGATCTGATCTCATAGAAATTTTCTATCGGTCATTAAGGTAAATCGCAACGGCTAGCTCAGGCGTACAACATCTTTTGATTGCGCTCCTCATTTGAAGAAAAATTCTTGTAAATACGTCGTAGTTGGGGATCAAACCGCGGGTGCGTGGCGGGTGCGTGAGTGACAATCTGGATGTCTTACCGTGGCACCATTGTTTCGAGGATAAAATGTTAAATCTTAGTTAGCTTCATTGACTATTCCTGAGGGTGACGGTTCGGTCCCATGGAAATTTTCCATCGGATATCAGGGTAAATCGGAAATTGCACATAGTGGTCAGCCTAGACGCCCAACATATTTGATTTTGCTCCCCATTTAGAGAAAAATTTCTGCAAGTACATTGTAGTTGGGGATAAAACTGCAGATACCGTTCGACTGCGTTTGGTTTCAGAGACAAGGACACAAATACAGAGACAGAAATAGGATTTCTGTTTCCGCCCCCGTTTGATTTTGAGAGACAGAGACAGAAATAGGATTTTTGTCTCCGTCTCAGACAGAATTTCTGTCCACTATCAAACTGGGGACACTGAAATGGAGACGGAGACAGAATTTCTACTCATCTCCGCTTCCGGCACCGTCACGCCGCCGTCCGGTCACCGCCGCCCGTTGGGCCGGGCGCGTTGGACACGTAGTTCGCCGGCGCTCCGGTCGGTGCTGGATTCCGATCGAATTGTGGCGGAAATCCGACCGGAATCCAACCAAAAACAGAGCCCTGCGCGCCTCAGCCACTGTCTCTGTATTACCAAAATCAAACATGATACAGAGATCATTATAAATGCGTCTCTGTCTCTACTGTCTCTGTATTTCTGTCTTTGTATTTCTGTATTTCTTAAACCTAGATGTCCTATCATGGCATCATACCCCCGGGACTAATGCTAACTCACGTGCTCTGCATATGATCATTTTGTGCCAGTGTGGATCTGTCGGCCGGCCAAATTATCGAGTCCCATACGGAACTCGTTTATCGTACGGATCAAGGTGTTTTCAGGAGAAATCCGACGGCTTAGCTGGCTCCGCACATGAGTCCTTCATGCGCCGCTGGAAGGCTTCTATGTAAAACCGTAACCCTAAGAAAATTTTGACATCTGTTTGGGTTCTCCTGCACTATCGGAATTCCATGGCGAGCGCCTCACCTGATCGCGAGGAGGCGGCGACGGCGGTCACCGCCGGCGAGGACGAAGACACCGGCGCTCAGATCACCCCCATCGTCACCTTGTCGGAGGTGGTGGTCACCACCGGGGAGGAGGAAGAGGACGTCCTCCTCGACATGTAGGAATTTTCTTTCCGAACTCTCTCTACTTGTCTTTTTAAATTCGTTTGATTGATATTATCTTCCACGCGGTGCTGCCTGAATTCAGAAAGGCGAAGCTTTACCGGTTCGATAAAGACGGGAACCAGTGGAAGGAGCGGGGCACGGGAAACGTGAAGCTCTTGAAGCACCGGGAGACTGGAAAAGTGAGGTTGGTGATGCGCCAGGCCAAAACCCTTAAGATTTGCGCCAACCATCTCGGTGAAGCTCTTGCACGCAACTTTAGTTGGATGTTCTTGGCATGTCAGATCTCATTGTTCTAACAAAAACCGTCCTCCCTTTCAGTCGTTCCGACCATCAAAATTCAGGAGCATGCTGGGAGCGATAAAGCTTGCGTGTGGCACGCGTCGGATTTCGCCGATGGGGAGTTGAAAGAGGAGTTGTTCAGCATTCGGTTCGGCTCTGTGGAAAGTGAGCATTTTTATCAACGATTTACTTCTTCTGTTGTTCAGTTGTGCCACAACCACATCCTGCACCATCTAGTGCTAGACCTTCTATCACTAGAGCCTTTGTGCCTGTTTGTGGCTTTCTTAACTTGACCTAAATCACCATTTGTGGACCAATTAGATGTTATATTGCCCCGACTTGATCCTCAATCAATTCAGTCTATAACATCTTGTATATGTTCTAGACTGTTATCGAGGGGGAGAAACCAATCTCATATTGTGCATTGTGAGTGATCACTTTGTTGATGGAGGCATAATAATAAGATTGCTTTCTTTGTTTCCTAGCTACACAGGCAATATTGGCAAACCTTCTATAATGTGGCTCATGTCACTCTTCCTCTTTGTTGTGTCTTTTCTCTTGTTCATTTTCTCATAGCTTTATCTCCTCACAACGCACAGGAGATGTTTGTGTTCTACTCTTAACATTAGAATGGAAAATAAGAATTCAACTTTCTTAGTGCTTGGGATTAGTAGTAAAGACTAGCTGCTTGACAAAGAATTGATCAGACTTGCTAGCTGCTATTATCAAAGAAACAGCTGATTTGCAATCTCCTTATGTACTGTTAATGTTATTGCATCAGTGCTCTCTTTTTTGTTCTTGCTTCTTGATGACCATTATGACATGCATATCTATCCTTGTAACCTCGTTTATCAACTGCAGACTGCAAGAAATTCATGGAGATGGTTGAGACCATTGCTGAATCCTCTGGAAAAGTTGAAGAGAAAGATAGCAAGGATGCAGGTGACGCAGCTGGCCTCTTGGGCAAACTAAGTGTGGATGAAACAAAAGCCGAAAAGGTTCCAGAGGAGGTTCCGAGTGCTCTTGCTAAGCCAGAAGAGAAATCAGAAACAGAGACCAAGACTGAGTAACCTTCCAAGGATTGACTGAAGTCTAGAGGTACAATATCTATTTTGCTCTCTTTAAAGCGTTTCTGATGAGTAATTTCAAAGTTCCAAGGGACCTAAAGCAAGATCTTTGTCAGTGTATGAAGTGGGAGTTGTGTTGTTGATGGTTCGGTAAATATGCTTGTGGTTGAATTCCTTTTGTTCTGCTGTTATACAAACTCGGGATTGTGTTTAGTTTGGCTTCCAAAACATTTATTTTGCAGGGAATATTTTCCAGAATGTATTTTTGTTTCCTTCAAATTTTGGGTGTTTGACTTGGCCCTTTTAATTACTATTTTGATTCAGTTTAATATGTTTTTTATTTTAATTGTAAAGTATTTTTATACCACTTAAATATTAAATATGAGACTACTTGAATTTTTATTCTGGATATTAAAAACAAAGATTATTTTCGTGAGTATTGATAAAACATTGTTGATCAAATGCCAACAATGTCACTTGTATGCAGGAATTCTCCTATTTCTCTGGTCTTATTTAACAGATATAAATTATATATCATTTTGATTTATTATTATTATTCTACAGGTCCTTCATTAAAAGATAATTATCTGTATATTTCATGTGCACCTTATTTTTTATCGAAAATAAAAAACTCTCCGAGTAAATTCATTTTGTGTTAGTGACTAGTTTGGAAAAATGAAGATACATAGAATAACAATAAACTACGTAAAAATATAATATATAAAATGGAGATATGGTCAAAAAAAAATGTAGCGGAAAAAAGGATTAAAGTGATTTTTTTTAATGGGTACATAAAATATCTCTAACTATACAAAAATTATGATGTTAACACTGTTAAATCCATATTGGGCCGCCTCGGCCCACTCCTTGGTTTTCTTAGCGCCACAGTTGGACCGAAACTGACTCCCTTGGGGCCCATAAAGCCATCTTTTCAGGCCCAATTGCGGTTGTTCTCCTGCGAGGGTTTTACCGTGGAGACGAAGACAAGGGGGAGCAGAAGATGCCGTGCTTCAATCTCTTCACCAATGTAAGGTTGGAGGAGTTCGACACCTCCACCGTCCTCTTCGAGACGACGAACTCCATTTACGACATCATCGGCAAGCCCGAAAGGGTTCGTCCCAGCTCCCTTACTCTCGCTACTCGATTTCTGTTCCATATTCGCGATACACTGCTTTATTTGCGTATTGTTTCTTTTTCTAATGTTAAAAATGATTCCTTTTTTTTCGATTTGAAAACTTTTTTTTAGTTACATACATTGGAGGATTTTGTATTAGTTTTGCTGCCGCCGCGAAAGAAAACAAGTAATCCTTTGTCGATTCAGTTGTTATCAGAAAATGGGTAACCATCTTGTTGTGTTGTTGTTCTTTACCTTGTTATTGGCTACGCTAGGTCTGATGATTTTTGGAACAATTCTAGTTTTTCAAAAAGGAATGAGGAAGAGGCTCTTGTATTCAGAACACTTGTTAGTATTGACGAGATAGTAGAAAAAAATTTAAACGAGAATTGTTAATGGACTAGGATTATTTTATACTTGACCGTAATATCGGTTGTAGGGGTGTAGCTGAAGAAGTCAGAAGAAAGGTTGACTGGGAATGTAGCTTTAGAAATTTCATATTGGAAAGCTGTATCAATTATACAATGCACATTCTGAGAAATTGAAGTGCATGATGAAGCTGATCATGTGATTGCATGGGATTGTTCATTTGCTCGTTCATTTAATCTTAGCCCTCGTTGCAGATCGAGCTTGCGAAACTTTGTCTAAGTCTGGCATTAATGTGATCATTATTGTTTGGAAATTGAAACTATTCTTTAAGCTAAGTTCTTGTAAAAAATATAAATAGATAGAAAGATTAAAATCAGCTCAAATGCATTACTAATTCAAGTAGCAT
This sequence comes from Curcuma longa, assembly GCF_044706935.1. Lineage (NCBI taxonomy): Eukaryota > Viridiplantae > Streptophyta > Magnoliopsida > Zingiberales > Zingiberaceae > Curcuma > Curcuma longa. Next base: position 28,025,554 of record NC_133861.1, on the reverse strand, counting down.
TAAAAAAGGATAAAACTCCTGTGCAGCTGATCTAGGGCTGAGCTTTTAGCTTCAAGCAAATACCACCATGCTATTTGGCAACAGTCAACTTGTTAGCATGATGCCTAATAATATTATAAAATCAGTACTGCTAGCTTCTTGTTTGACTGTTGAATGCCTCCATATCGAGGAAATCTTATAATGTGCATTCATGTTCATATAATAAGATTGATGCTCATATTCTGTATTGGGACTATTGGCGGCACCTGAACTTATTTCTAGCATTGATGCTCTTAGTCCCTGGAACTTTTCTACTGCTTGGATCCTGGTTATTGCTACCTAGGCAACCTACTCCTTCCACCAAATAACTTGAATCCCACACAGTTGCCCTTTGTTAGTAAACTCATTTATTGCATTCATTTGCTAGTGAAGCATCACTAGTCCATGGTAGTTGTTTATGTGCATTTAGTTATAGGTTAGAATTCTTGCTGCAAGCACTGTCCTACCATTGATAGTTAATTCATGCAACTTAATCTTTTGAACATTGTTACTTCCATCGTAATATGGAAGTTTATTCTTCTGTACAAAATCTAAGATACCTGTTTGGCAGCTCAATAAAGTTGATGATCCTTTGTCTTATATATTTAGTCAATGTAATATCATGTTCATTTTGGACATAAACATCAAATATTCTGAGATAGTCTTCTGTAAGCTGTCATCCTGCAACAGGAATCCATCTCTTCCAGAATCTTTTATTGGATCATATGATTTGTAAAAAAATAGTGGCTATAGAATAAATGGTATGAACAAATTATCAAATATTAATGTCTATGTTGGCAACCTTCTTCAATGGCAGGAGAGCAAGATTCTTACACACAACCTGATGTAGGTGGCTTAAGCAACCTGTTTTTGATTTTGTATTTACAATATTAGTTTACTTGCAAATGTGGAATATAGGATAAATAACCACACATTTTGTAGTTGGATATCGCTGATTCATAAGTGGACTTATGTCTTCTGCTTTATTATTATTTTTTTGTTTACAGTATGTAATGGTTGTGCTTAAGGGATCTATACCCATTTCGTTTGATGGAACACAACAGCCAGCTGCTTATGGTGAATTAGTTTCCATTGGAGGGCTGAATTCCAATGTGAATAAGAAACTAAGCGCTGGAATTGCTGATATTTTAGAGAATAACCTGTCCATTCCCAAGTCCCATCTCTTTTTGAAGTTTTATGACTCAAAGGCAAGCCACTGTTAAACTTTGAAGGATCCACCTTTGATTTGTTCTGATTGCACTTTCTTTTCTTCATTTGTTAGGAAAATCAAGCACAAGAATATTCTCAGTGTTTGCATGCCTTGCATCAGCAATAAAATTGCCATCCTTCAAGTCTTTTTTATGCCTTCTCGACATTTACAGTCCTTACCCAAACTCTGTATCAATGACATTACATGCTTATGCTTAGAATATCGCAATTCAAATGATCGATTACATTTCTACAATTGATGCAGTGCTCAGAGTTTGTATGGACTATTAATGCTCCAATTAAATCTATCACTCTCAGCTTCAGTTCGTGCTGTTCTTGTTTATGGTCAATGCACAAAATATTTTGGTGCAATTTGATCCAGAGAATGCAAAGAAAGACCTATTGTGTCTCTTTCATGAATCATTCGGTGTGTTGCTTTCTTTTCGTGTCATGAGACTTGATGTGGATGGATAAGTACTTGCTAGTCGTTACTCATCATAATTTGTTGGGTTAAAGAAATTGATTCTAGTTGATTTGTAGATTCTATTTGTCCTGGAGACTAAAGATTTGGTGATGGATTTTTCTTCATTCTAGATGCATCTTATTTGCATATGATTCTGTTTAAGACAATTTGGAGAAGTGGATTAATGCATTCTTTTTGTGTAATATTCTATTAATGATATCCCAGTGACATGGAAGAAGAACACACAAGAAAGATATCTTGCTTGGATTGAGGTAATTGAACTTGGCAAAACAAATGAATTCCAACATTGAACCAATGCATTTAGATCAATCTTCTAAAAATCCAATCTTAGTGCGCACAGGTATCTTCCTCTACCTTGAAAGATTTCCTGTGCCAGCTCAAAGCTTTGGCAAACCTTGGCAGCTTCAGCATCGAGTTGGATCGACTCACCCCTTCAAGTGCATTCCAATACTCCTCCGGCCCGGCTTCCAACTCCACTTCGGACACTTCGCTGTTTCTGGCTGTCCTAAAGCTTGTGCAGGATATGTCAGATGACGCTGTGCTCAAGCTCCTGCTTCGTCTCGTTGACTTGTTGCATGCTGATGTTGGAGGAGGAGGAACCTTGAGGAACAGGCATGTCACGGTGCAGTCGTCGACCTTTGACGTTGGGTGCTTGATTCGCCATGCACGAACTGCCTTCTCAATCACCAGCTTAGGTGCGTCAGATCTCTTACTGGCAGATGATACTATTTTGATCACTTCTTTGTTTGATAGCACATCCCAGACCTGAAGAAGGTAATTAAACTCATCACCTTATGTCGATACTTCCTTTCAAATGTAAAATTTACTTACACCATCAGTTGCAAGGACTACAAACTCATCTTTGTCAGTCAACTTCCTGTAGGAAATCTGAGGGGTGGAGATGAGCCCAAAATCCTTGAGGCAGAAGTCACCAAAAGCTCTTGCCATGGCGAGGCCCGGGCAGTCCTCATCAGGTAGCCAAAGCCTGTGCACGTCAGGTTCTTCCTCGAGGGCAAAAACTCTTCCTCTGCAATGCTTGATCCTCTCTGCTTCACCTACTCACCAAATAATGATCAAAATCGATGAAAATTTATGCTGATATTAAGATACCATAGTTTAACTCTCACTTGGTATATTTGGTTTTTGATCAACTGTGAGTTGGACAGGAACTATATGGTTCTTGTTGTCCCTGGTGCAGATTACTGCTCTAGAATCTCCCAAGTTAGCAATCACCAAGTGCTCTTTCTGAAACCAAAGTGCAAACAAAAATTGTTTATTCTGAGTTTGTTTGTTTGTTTGATTGTTTCTAGCTTTTAAATACCTGCTTGATTACGGTTACAGCTGTGGATCCACTGCAGATGCAATCGATCTTGGGGTGGGCGTGGAGCTCTTTGTCCAACTCTTCGAAGGCGTTCACAAAAATGGCTTTCCATTTGGGAAACCATGTCTCGGTGTCTAGGTTGGAGTCGTTGTCGTCGTTCATCAATGGCTTCAGCTGGGATTGCAGCTTGGAGGGCAGCGTGTCGCGGACGTGCCGGGAGACCTTGTGCCCGTATGGGCCGTGGCCATCGAACGTGCCTGAGAAGATGGCATCTTTGTCGCCGGCGAATCCCTGTGGAGTTTGAAGAAAAATGAGCTAATGGACAGATCAGATCACAGGTATGAATCGAATACTTACCTCCCAAACTGTCATGGAGTCCTGGTTGACGCCTTTCCATCCTTGCTGAGAATACATGGCGACGGCCATGGAGGATCCCCGCAGCCTCACCCGGGCGGAGCAGTCTCCCCCTCCCTCCTCGCCGTCGCCCTGCTCCTCCGCCTCGAACAGATACGACGCCGCATCGTCGCCCTCCTCCTCCTCTTCCTCCTCCATGAACGCTCTGCGCGTCGCCATTTCCATGATGTCGTCATTCCTGCTGCAACATGCTCCCATTTCGAAGCAATGCCGGAGGCGGCCGGAGGAGAAGGCGACCCGGACCCGCAGCGCAAGGCGGCGATGGTTGAACAGAAAGAGAAAGCAGGGCTGGGAAGAGGAAGGGGAAGGGGAAGGGAGGAGAAAGAGAGGAGGAGGATGGCGATGGTGGCAGGAATAGTAAATGAAGGAGATGGAGGTTGTTGGGTGACTTAAATACGAGCCACGAGATGTGTGGTATTAATAGGAACCGTAGAGGTGATGATGCACATCACCAGCGCTGCATGAGACTGATTTCTATTATCTTTGTCTTTTTCTCCTTTTTTTTTTAATAATTCATGTGTCTAGATTTTCAATTAATTTTGAAAATAAACGACCTTTCAAAATACATCTTATACACACGTAAAATTGATTTTAATATTTTTATGTTGCATGAGTTAATTTTTTTTAATAGAGTTGTTAGATCACGTCAATAGTTAATTTAGAGAGTAACTTGAATCCAAAAGGGTTGTTACCGGGATCATGGTGCCGCGATAGGATATCTAGGTTGTCACTCAGACATCTGCGGTTCGATTCCTAACTACGATGTATTTGCAGGAATTTTTTTCCAAATGGGAATCGCAATCAAAGGATGTTGGGCATCTGGATTGGCCGCTGTGTGTGCTTTCCGATTTATCTTTGTGGTCAATAGGAAATTTTCAGGGATTAAGTCAATGCGACTGATTAAGATTTATCATTTTGAATCCAAAAGGGTTTGTGCTTGCCACTTAATTATTTCCCATATAAAAGGTTGAAGATATTTTGAAAATAATAATAATAATAATAATTTTGGAGAGAAAAGAATGGAAAAGTTCAACTTATGCTTAAAAAAATACAAGACTAAATTAAATATTGATAAGCACACAAAAAAATTGACTAAGGGATAGATATAAGAAAACGAATATAGGCTAGTCTTTCATCCGCATACTGGAAACAGCCATATGAATATTGTTTGTTCTTACAAAAGAAAGATCAAAGTAAATTTGAGACTTCGATTTGAGTACAAGATGAAGCGATTAAATTTATTTTGGCACCCAAAGGCATTATTTTGACATAGTTTATCCCTGTGAAGTTTCCACGATGTCCTGAAAGAAACCAACCTGGCTTCAAGTTCCACGAAGTCCACGAACTGTGTCTCGAATTAGCTTTCTTTCCCAGTCAGCAACATCCTCAAAAGCATGCTCAGGTAGCGTCTCAAATGGCTCTTTCCAAGGATCTTTCTTAGCCAGGTCGTAGGTTGCTCCCCTGATTGCTTGCTTGTTGGGGCCACAGGGTCGTTTTGAAGTAACAGTCTCATAGGCCATCTTGAGCTGCCCAACATAAAGCAATCAAAATAAGATCGATTTGAACCAAATAAAGATGCTTATTGGTACCTAATACAGTCATTCTAAATTCAGGAAAGAAAATGCAACTATGCGTAGGGTTGCCAATGAGATGTAAATAAACTTGATCTCAATAACAATGCAAATCTATGTTTTTCGGTTTACCTGAACAAATGCAGATTCAATCAAAATTTATACACGGATGTGACTAGACTGGACTGGACTAGCAAGGTTTTCTGACTTAATTGGTCGAGCCAACAGATCCAGTTCCATTCTTAAAATTTTGCTGCAAATAAAGGGAGATGCAGTTGAACTTACATCCATGTTGCAGAACCAAAACAAATAAGCAATTGCCACTGCAGGTGCCCTTCCGAGTCCGGCAGTACAATGGACATAAACTCTCCCTTTTCCCTTGGATATTGCCCACTCCAGTGAAGAGACTGCTTTTGGCAATTGGCTCCTCAATGAATCTGGATCAAAGTCTGTTGCCTGTATTTGAAGTTTGCCTGAAGAGTTAGTGAAGAAATATTTTTGAGGCAAGCATGTTATTTGTATGACTCGTAGAGTATGTTTTTTATGAAATATAGATGAATGGACCATTTAATAGCAAAACAATCCATTGTTCTTAGTATTTGAGGACTCACAAACCATTGTCCATTGTCCAATTGTAGAAAGTATGATCATCAGAGCAAATACAATAGATACTTGAAAAGGTTTTAACTTCATTGAAGAAAATCTAAGTACAGATTGTTATATCAGAGACTTTAATCTTGTGCATTAACTTCAAATTCAATAAGATTTATTAACTTCAAATACATCAGGCTGTTCTTTAAAAATAGGATATTCCTAGGGCAATGCTAGCACACCTCTAAGGCTCCTTTAATTATGTTGATGTTTTTTGTAATTTTATTATGCTCATGTGTTTTAGATGCAAATTTAATTTCCTAATAAAGTTCTAAAATATAAATAACCATGACCTTTATCACACTCAATTCCATGAGAAACAACTGAATTTTGTCCTCAAAAGTAAATCTGATTCTTGTACACAAAATAGCCATGACACATGAATTGCACAGTTCAATGAAAATGCAAATGGGTATTAATACAAACCAACTAAACATCAAAATAGTTCTGATATGAAATATGTTCTACCAGAAACCAGAAAATTCTCAAAGGCAGTTGGAGAGAATAGCTTACCGGCCTTCTCATGTGGCGAATACCAACTTCTTTGCATCTAGTAAGAATAGCTTGAAAATTGATTCCCCAATATTCAATGTCTTTGTCTTGCTGCAAGCACAAAATGTATGCAACTTTTTCTACCTCTTTTAGGTGATCAATATCCTCAAGCTTTTGAGGCTGGGAGCCCACAATTAAACTATCATTAATGATAGTATAGTTCATGCCTACGAACCAAAGTATTGATTATCTGGTATGTTTGTACCAAACAACATTGCTTTGATCAAACAAATAAGGCATCTAGATGCAAGCTTGATAAGACCCTAATATTACATATAGGGCCAAGTGAGCATGGATTTCTATCTTTTGTATACTAGATTGCAAGTTTCACTAATCTTTCAAACAATCTATTACTTCATTCTAAACTTGCTTAGTCCATAAAATAAAAATGAAAGAAAATATAAAATTCGCTCTATCAACTATCGTCCGGAGAAATATGATTGAGATTTTCCTGAATCATGCCATCGGTCATCTTATCCACAAGCAACCACGTTTAATGATGCCTAAAGGGATTCTAAAACTGCACAGGAATCAAAGAAAAAAGAGGGAAGTCAAACTGTATATTCTGTAGATGCTCTCTACCGATGACAAAATGTTAAACCAAGATCCGATTTTTACGGAAATGTGAAGGAGAAAACTAAACCTAATCGACAAATAACCTATTGATTTCGCACGAGAAAGAGAGAGAGAGCAGAAGTTTAATTTTACCGAGATCGTGATGATACTCGTAAGGGTTCCTCATCATGCGCTTCATGGCGGTATTATAGTCCTCGACCTGGCGCAGGCGTCGTCGGTCCTCCTCCACCGTGTCGCTCTTGGAGATCGTGCAGCAGACGGAGGAGGGAGTTTTCCACGAGCGGCCACCGAAGCTCAAGAATCGAGCTCTGTGGAGGAAGGAAACGCGCAGGAAAGATATCCGCGAAGAAGGAAGCACCAAATTGAAGCCTCCATTGGCGACGGTTCGCTTCGCCTCGCTCTGCTTCGCTCTCGAAGGCCGTTTCTGCTCTCTCGAATCTCGATCGAAGGCCGTTGCCGACATATTTGACAAGGAAGAGCCGAGCAGTTCAATGTGACCCAAGAACAACATGGCTTAAACTGTCTCTAAACAAAATTAAAAATAAATATATTTTAAAAATAAACTTTTTAAAGAATAATGAAACACTACTACATCAAAAATATAATATAAAAACACAACAAAACTCATTTATTTCACATTTATCTAATAAAATATATCATGTTATATTTTCATACTATATTTTCATGTAGCGTATCATTTTTTTAAATACAATATATATATATATATATATTTCAATCAAATAAATGAATTACAGATCTATTTGTTGAAATAAAAATTTCCGATATTAATTACAGTTTGATAAATTCAATTTTATAAAAAAAATTATAAAATCACATATCAGGTATCTGAAATTTGAGAGGAAAAATCAATATTATTGAGAAAAATTTCTATACGTCTTTGATTAAATTATGTAAGTTAAATTATCCTTTTTAATAATAAATCTCAATCAGTCTATAAAATCACATATCAGGTATTTTCCACCGAAATTTGAGAGGATAAAATGCCCAGCATCATTATTGTGTTCCCCATTTGAGAAAAATTCTAAATACGCCGTCTTTGACAAACTTAAATTATGTACCGTTAGCCCCGGGACTAAATTATCCTTTTTAAATCTTAGTCAAAAAGTTATTAAAAATATCCTTAATAATTTTTATTTGAAATAAAATTTATTATTTTCTTCTCTCTAACTTCAACTATTTATAAATATATTTTTTCCCTTTTGTATCACAGTGTTAATAATATAAACGTGCATCCAAGTTCATGATGTCCGTGAAAGTCCAATCCCCATATCTAATCTGAACGGATCTTCTGTAAGATAATATGCAGGGAACAGCAAATAGACGGTCTCAAAAACTGAACCATAGAAAAATATGTAGAATTAATGTATAGTTAATCGAGATAAAACATATGAATTATTCATTATCCAAAACGAAGACTTAAGTATCTAGATTCAAAGTTTAACAATAATCAACTGAGTAATTAAAGGAGTTGAAGGCAGCAAAGATCCCAAAACGCAAAGAATCAACAGGGAAAGGTCGTAAAGGGTGAAATGAAATTAAACAAGAAATCAACAATAACGCGAATCTTGCTGTGCCCTAAGAACAATTTCCATCGGTAATCAACATACCAATAGGAAGTGTAATACTTAGAAGAATCCAAATTTGGTCTTTGCGGACCGCTATATAGCGATCAATCCAAATTTGGTTTTCAAATAGCGACTGATCCAAATTCGGTCGTCAAATATCATTATAAATACATTTTTGATATATTTTCAATAATGATCATCATTTTCCCTACATATTGCATGCATATGCAGTGGGCTGACTGCATATGATTATATAGTCAATTTTGAATCCTTGCAACTTAGTATTCATTTACTTCAGCATTTGCAATTATATAGTTAAACTACTAACTAAAACACTACATAGGTAAGCTCATGCTCAAAAAATTGGGTACCAAAAAAAAAAATTGGGTACCAAAGAACCATATATAAGTGACAATATGTATGATATGGTATATAGTGTTGAGTTGGATGTCAACTTTTATTTAAATGTGTTGAAAATATTATTTTTAAATTGGTATTATATGTTACTTGATATGTTCGAGGTTTTTTTATGGGGTTAATTGACTGCACTGCTTTAAACTTGACTCTCTTTTTTTTTATCAAATTGATGTTCATGTATCATACATATGATATCCTAACTTTTCATTAGTTTTATTTGATGCAGGATCGATATATTTTTATCATTTAGAAATTGATTGTATCGTAAAGTATCATTTGGATATTGTTGGTATCATTTAGATATATAATGTATCATTTGAATATTGTATTATTTGAATGATGACTCATTTAGTTATTTTGTATCATTTGGATATTATATTGTTTGAATATTATTTATTTGATATGGATTGTGTATATGATAAATTTGTGATAAGTATTTTGAATATGAATTGTAAATATGGATTATATGTGATATGAATTGTATGTAATAAAATATAAAAATAGAGGAGTTCTGATAAAATTTGTTAAATAATAACGATTGAATTAGCGATCGAAATCATGTTCGGTCGCTAATTAGCGATCATATTAGCAATCTTATTTTGATCGATAATTTAGCAATCGAAATCCAGCACAAATATAGTGAATTTTTAATAATACCGACGGAATTAACGATCGAAATTTAATTCGATCGCTAAATTTAACGATCGAACACGATTTTGATCGTTAAATAGGATTATGATGAATTTTTTTATGATTTTTTTGGTCGTTAAATGGGTTTAACGATCAATTAGCGATCGAAAATTCAATCATTAAGTGTCATTATTTTTGTAGTGAAATGCAAATAAGCCAAGTAGATGAGGACAAAAAGAAATAATTTTTACAATTGTTAGGTTGGGATCCTTTATCTATAAAGTTGAATGCATTTTTCCTTGGAATTTAATATATAGTTTTATCTAATTATCTAATGTAACTCATCAGCACAATATCATTTCCAAAACAGTGGTACGAACTCTTAATCAAGGTTCAATGTGACGAGCTTGGATTTTCACCCTATCCACGATACAATTCTTCTAGGTAACTTGATCTTCCGTTCTTTTAGCTTTGACATTCTCTCATCTTTTTTATATATATATCCATTCAATTTTCTTTCAGTTGGAACAAATGTTAGTGACATTGGGGACGTGAAATAAGGTTAGCACAAAGGAAATTCAAAGTGTGGGATAGTAGAGCATGTTCTGTTCCTGTGCAAGTATTCATCAAGCTGAAAACTCAACCCTGGACACTTTTTGATCTGATTAAGAACGTGAATATGCCATTTTTCTTAAATCTCATAGTGTTTTTCATACTTGACATCACTTTTTTTCCCTACTTGCAGGCAACATTACAAAATAATCACATTTAACGATCAAATTTTCGATCGATAATCGATCATCAAATCCAATTAACGATCGAAAAAATCATAAAAAATTTCATCGTAATTCAATTTAATGATCGAAATTGAATTCGATCGTTAATTAACGACCGAATCCAAAATCGATCGCTAAATTTTACGATCGATTTTGATTTCAGTCGCTAATTTTAACGATCGAAATTGAATTCTATCGTTAATTAACGACCGAATGTTAAAGAAGTCGCTGAAAGGGTTGCAAATTAGCGATCGATTTTTATGTTTCGTCATTAATATTAATGATCGATTGTGAATTCGATCGCTAAAATTAATGACAAAATTTGAAAATCGATCACTAATTTAATTTAATGACCAATTATGAATTTAGTCGTTAAAAGGGACACTTTTTGATCTTGACTAAGAAAGTGAACATGCCATTTTTCTTAAATCTCATAGTGTTTTTCACATTGGACATCACTTTTTTTTTTCTACTTGCAGGCAACACTATAAAAAATAATCACATTTAATTAATGATCGAATTTTTGGTTGCTAATCGATCATTAAATCCATTTAACGATCGAAAAAATCATAAAAAATTTTATTGTAATTCAATTTAGCGATCGAAATTGAATTCGATCGCTAATTAACGATCGAATCCAAAATCGGTCACTAAATTTTACGATCGATTTTGATTTCAGTCGCTAAATTTAACGATTGAAATTGAATTCGATCGTTAATTAACGACTGAATGTTAAAGGAGTCGCTAAAGGGATTGCAAATTAGCGATCGATTTTTATGTTTTGTCATTAATATTAATGACCGATTGTGAATTCAATCGCTAAAATTAATAACAAATTTTGAAAATCGATTGCTAATTAAATTTAATGACGGATTATGAATTTAGTCGTTAAAAGGGATACTTTTTGATCTAATTAAGAAAGTGAACATGTCATTTTTCTTAAATCTCATAGTGTTTTTCATACTTGACATCACTTTTTTTCCTACTTGCAAGCAACACTACAAAAAATAATCACATTTAACGATCAAATTTTCGGTCGCTAATCGATCATTAAATCCAATTAACGATCGAAAAAATCATAAAAAATTTCATCATAATTCAATTTATTGATCAAAATTTAATTCAATCGCTAATTAACGATCGAATCCAAAATCGATTACTAAATTTTATGATCGATTTTGATTTCAGTCGTTAATTTTAATGATCGAAATTGAATTTAATCATTAATTAACGACCGAATGTTAAGGGAGTGGCTGAAAGGGTTACAAATTAGCGATCATTTTTTATGTTTCGTCATTAATATTAACGACCGATTGTGAATTCGATCACTAAAATTAATGACGGAATTTGAAAATCGGATTCGGTCGCTAATTTTAGCGATCGAAATTGGATTCGATCGCTAATTAGCGACTGAAATTGATTTCGGTCGCTAAATCAGTTTACGATGAATTTTTTTATGATTTTTTTTATCGGTCGCTAATCGGTCGTTAATCGGATTTAGCGACCAAAAATTTGGTCGCTAATTACTGTTATTTTTGCAGTGTTCAAACATGACAAGGCAAAAGTCGTTGATATTCTTGTTAAAGATCTGAAACATTTTGAATCTTTCGACAAGTAAATCACCATGCTGCATTCTCTGGACAGGTAACATATTTTAGAAATGGATAGCTTATGTGATTAGTCAGAAGATTGTACAAAAAGAATTGTATGTTCTTAATAGCTTCTGTTGCATGATGAATAGGTGTGGAATGCTATAACTGGACACAAACTGTATACATTGGAAGGTCATGAAGCCCCTGTTTATTCTGTTTGTTCTCACTTCGATGTATTGCTATGTTATATACTGTTTCTCTTTGTGACTTTGCGATGCAAAATTTTTAATTATGCTTTATTTATCCAAATCCATCTCCTTATATTGTTTCATTATTTCTCTCTGTGAAGGTTATCATCTCAACTTCAATTGATGGTAAAATCAAAAGATGGGTCTATGACAATTCGAAACCTCCAATATAATGGTCTATGATGATGCTCCTGGCGGCTGGTGCACAACAATGGCATATAGTGCAGATGGAACAAGGTTAGGGCTGAGCATTCAGTTAAAATCGAATCGAACCAAATCGAAAACCGAATAAACTGATTTTTTTCGAACTGACCGAATTTTTTAATAAAAACCAAATAAACCGAATCGATATTTTATCGGTTAATTCGGTTTTTAACCGAATTAACCGAATCTTTTAAATATCATGAAAATTTTACTAATTAATTAGGGATTTATAAATTTATTTACTTAAAATTTATAAATTATTTTTTTTAATTTGAATAATTCGGTTTAACCGAATAAGAAATTTTAAAATCAAAATCGAACCGAATTAACCGATTTTTATAGAAAAAATAATCAAATTTCTGAAATAACCGAATCAAATTTTTTAGTTCGATCGGTTTATTCGGTTTAATCGAATTGTTGCTCACCCCTAAACAAGGTGATGTGTGTTCATATTATCTCTGTCAAAGGTCGATATATTTGCTACTCTGTCAAGCAATGAGATAACTAGATTCGAGAACAAGACAGTCAATGCTAGTGGTCATTTTATAGTCATCAAATTCTCTGTAGCTGTAGTTGCCAGTTTTAGTTATGCCTCCTCTAATATTAGTAATTATTCTATATCCTAATCAACTTATAACTATCCAATATCCATGCTAAAGTCTTATCATTTGGTCGCAGACAATTTTCATGTGGAACAAGTAGAGATGGGGATTCACATTTAGTTGAGTGGAATGCGGATGGAACCATTAAGCGGGCAGTGGCCTTAGAAAACAGTACTCATTGGGAGTTGTCCAGTTTGACACAGTCAACCGCTTCTTTGTTGCAGGCAATGAATCCCTGCAACCAAGTTTGACACAGCCAACCTCAAAATTATTCCTGTATGAACAAGTTTATCTTTTAATAAAAAATTAATTTTTTTATCATTTAGATAAATGTGTGATATGGAATTTAAATGTGGAATGTAAATATAGATTGTATGAGTAAAATTTTTAATAATGATTGTATGTTAATCATGGAATTTTGATAAATTTTTTTTTTAAAATTTAACGATGAAATTTAGCGATCGAATCCACATTCGGTCGCTAATTTTCACTCTAAAAATGTTGTAATGATTTATAAATTTAGCGACCGAATTTGAAATCGGTCGCTAATTAGCGACGGAATTTGAATTCGATCGTTAATTTTAGCGACCGAATTCAGATTCCTTCGCTAAAAAGTAGCGACCGATTTCAAATTCGGTCGCTAAATTTAACGATCGAATTCATATTCCGTCGCTAAAATTAGCGACCGATTTCAAATTCGGTCACTAAAATTAGCGATTCCGTCGCTAAAATTAGCGATCGAATTCAGATTCCGTCGCTAATTAGCGACCGATTTCAAATTCGGTCGCTAAATCCAATTACGACGAAATTTTTTATGATTTTTTGAATCGGTCGCTAATTGAATTTAGCGACAAAAAATTCGGTCGCTAATTGATGTTTTTTTTGTAGTGCCAGATTAAGTTTTGGGATATGGATAACACTAATATACTGACTACTACTGATGCAGATGGCGGACTTCCGGTTAGTAGCTTAATCTATATTAGGGGTGAGTATTCGGTTAAAATCGAACTGAACCAAATTGAATTAACTGAAAACTGAATAAACCGATTTTTTCAAACCAACCGAACCCACCGAATTTTTCAATAAAAATCGAACAAATCGAACCGATATTTTATTGGTTAATTTGTTTTTCGACCGAATTAACCGAATTTTTTTAAATATTATAAAAATTTTACTAATGAATTAGGGATTTATAATTTTAGTTACTTAAAATTTATAAATTATTTTTCTAATTTAATTAATTCGGTTTATTCGATTTAACCGAATAAAAAATTTTAAAATCGAAATCGAACCGAATTAACCGAATAAACCATTTTTTTTAAATAACCGAACTTATGAAATAATCGAACCGAATTTTTAATTTGATTTGGTTTGATCGGTTTATTCGGTTTAATTAGACCTGACCACGGTTCAGAACCGCCGGTTCGACGGTTCGGAACCGCCGGTTCGACGGTTCATGGTAGGTCGACCCTTAACCTTAACCGCCCAAGACGGTTACGGTTCACGATTCGGAACCGCCGGTTCACGGTTCGGTTCATGGTTCGCGACGGTTCAAGATTATTATATTAAAAATTTAAAATATATATAAAAAAAATATTAAAAAAAATGAGAAAAGTCAATGTAGTTTATTGGTGTGTATTCCTTTTTCTCACGCGGGAGACTCTGATTCGTTCCTCACTAACGTCATGTAAATATAATTTTGAAATAAATATATAAATAAATTTATTGAATAAGTTTATTGAAATTATGTATAAAAGTCATTGGATAGATGAGTGTCTACGTCTTTGACCGGTGAGAATTGTTCCCTATATTAAAATTAAATTAAATAAATATAAATATAATTAATATACATAATTATATTAATTTTATAAATAAAAGATGTTGTAGAACAGTGGTGGGTATATACGCTTGTGTCCTAGGATGTCCTGGTTCAATCCCTAACAACTACACGTTAAATTATAATTTAATTAAATAAGAATAAATATATTTTATATAAAAATGTATTGATAATATATACAATTATATATTAAACAGATATTGAAAAAAAATCATAAAATTAAAAAAAAAACCCCAAACCGGCGGTTCAACCCGCCGGTTCAAAATAGGCTTGAACCGTAACCGGCCCGGCATCCTACCGGGCCGGTTCCGGTTCAGCCTGGCTAACCGGGTCCGGGCTGGACCCGGCCCGTGGTCGGGTCTAGGTTTAATCGAATTTTTACTCACCTCTAATCTACATTAACTTTGCTTGTATATTTCTTGCAATTCAAATTTTTAGTTTGTATGCAACTCTTTCTTCACGGCAGGCATTTCCTGGACTGAGATTCCAGAAAGATGGTTCATTACTTGCTGTTACAACTACTGATAACAGAATCAAAATCCTAGCAAATGCTGTTGGACAACAGGTTTTAAAGAAGTTTGAGTCTTCATGTAGTGCTGATGAACAATCTGATTCCAACGTGAACGTGAAGGTAATATTCAGCAACTACTACTCAAAGTGAATATTGTGTTTCAAATTTCAGTGGTAGGCTGCTAGAATGGAATTTTTTGACAAACCACACTTCCATGGTTTACAAAATTTTATATGACATGAGCAAAATCTGCAGGCTGTTATGGATGGTACTAAGGCTGCTGATGTCAATCCAAGGATTCGTAAAAAAGCTAAGCCAAAACAACCGAAACCTGGAAGACACAGCCTCTGATTTGAGCAAAGTAATGTTTGAGAAATTTTATTTGAAAATTCCTCATTTTGCTGCCTTATATGCTAGTTTGTTATCCATCTTCTCTAGTCATTTTGATAATGTGTTCTCTTTTATGCTGCCCAGTATTACAATGGTTATCTTTATTTTTCTACTTATCTTTCATATTTCAATTAGGTGACTGGCAACTTATTCAGTTGTGTTCTCTTGCAGGTTGTGAGATTGATCTACACAGATTCTGGGCCTTCTTTATTAGCACTTGGTTCCAATGCTGTGCATAAGCTCTGGAAGTGGCCATGCGACGAACGAAATCCATCAGGCAAGGTCAGAAAGAAACAGTAGTTGTAAGAAATTATCTATTTGCTATAAGCCTAGTGCTGATTGTTTAATTGTTTTGCTCGTTCAGTCAACTGCATCTGTTGCTCCTCAGCTTTGGCAGCCATCAAATGGTATTTTTGTGACCAATGAAAGGAGTGATAACAATATAATCCAGAAGAAGCAACTGCTTGTATTGCTTTATCTAATGATGAGTCTTATGCAATATCTGCATCAGGTGGAAAAGTTTCTTTGTTTATTTGCTATAATGAAATTTAAGGTGAGTAACCACGAACTTATTTAACGTACTCTTGCTACCAAAAATCTCACGCATCTTTTTATTTCTTGGATAAACTAAACGGAAACATATCTTGCAGCTTATCGCCACTTTTATGCCAAGCTCTTTGGCCACCAAAAAAAGATAACTGGCCTTGTATTTTCCCCTTTATTAAATGTTCTTGTGTCCGCTGGAGCTGATGCTCAGGTATGCAGACCATATTTCCGATAGCTATATTTTAAAACTGTAACTTCTCACATCTTCACTTCTAATGTGTCTTTTAACACCTTCACTTGTTGGTCATATGCAACTTTGTGTTTGGAACATAGACGGCTGGGAGAAGCAAAGGTTGTGTTTTATCCAGGTGCCTACTGGGTGGCCATCTCCATTAGTTGGGGACACCCAAATTCAATTTCACAATGATCAGAAACATCTGTTGGCAGTCCACAAAAGTCGAATAACTATCTATGACAGTAAACTCTATTCTTTGTGTTCGGTTAGTTCTCAACTCCATTAAAAGACACTAGTTATCAGTTATCATTTATATGTTTGAAATATGATGAGTTCACTATTTATCAGTTATTTGCGACTAGCCTTATTTTCATAATTCTTACTAGTCTATATCTCTACCTTCAGTATTCATCCAATGCTTAACTTTATAATGAATTATTCATACTTTTATATTTTCTTTTAGGTGGATTATGAAGAAGCTATTTTCTTGTGGCGTGTAGGTAAGAAAGATTTTAGTCTCTGGTCAATTACATTCATTATAACATGTTATTGTTTAGCATTGAAATTGGCGTTCTTGTTGGGGATAGTATTATTATATTTTTCCACTGTTTATTCAAGCATAGACAATTTCTCTAAACTCTGATTTAACTGAATACGTCAATCTTTAAACTCTGGTTTATTTAGATATACAATTCATATTTTAGCTTTTGTATAATTACATAGTTTGATTAATCCATTATACAGGATTTTCCTCAAAATCACTGGACTCAGATGGGTTTGAGAAATTATGAAAATCGGAGTATGTATATAAAAAAAAGTTTTGGAAATCAATTTCAGATCTGCAGTAAGCAATCGGTTTCCTTCTAATCCAGCCAAACATAAGACATATAAATTAAATCAACCTTTAAGAATTAATATATAATCATGCTACTTTAATCATCCATATATGGTAATCCATGAGCACCAATAATTGATATGACAAATTGATTTAATTTTTTATTTTATTTTTTTAAAGATTTAAAGTTTAAGATGAAGAGATGAGCTTTTATCTAAATCTGATTTTTAATTCTCATTTGAAAATAAAATTAATAATTTTAACAATAAATTTTCATACATTATATATATATATATATTATTTGACAAATATTCGTTTATCAATTAATGTGTTTGTCTTTTAAAAAAACAATTAAAATTATCAATTTCTTTAAAAAAATATATAAAAAAGACATAATTGAAATAATTTGTTTCTTTAATTTTAACCATTTCAATCTAATAAGATGTAAAATTTCGATAGAAATACTGATATTAATTACTTGCAGTTTTAATAAATTCAATTTTATCAAAATTTTTTCTATAAAATCATACAGGTGATCTGGATTTTAGTAAAAAATCATGATTGTTAAGAAAAGAATTGAAAAGAAATCTTTGAGACAAGATTATAAAATCTAAGGAAGAAGGCATCGGCTCCCATATCGCCGCCACATCTACTTCTCTCTCTCGTATATTCTCCTCCCATGGCTGGCGGCGGCGGCTGGGCTGATCTCCCGCTCGATCTCTTCTCCCTTATCTTCTCCAAACTCTCCCCTCCTCAATTTCTCCGCTCGGCCGCCGTTTGTGTTTCGTGGTCGGCTGCCGTCCGCCATCTGTCCACGCTCGACGGATGCTTTAAGTTCCGGGGGCAGAGCCCCTGGCTCATGCTTAACAACAATCCCCCATCCGGCATCACCTTCTACGCCTTCGACGAGCGAAGGAGCTACACCGTCCCCGTCCCGGACCCTCCCATAAACGACCGACTATGCCTCGGCTCTGCTCACGGTTGGATCATCACGATTGACGCCCGCCACTGCGTACAACTGCTGAACCCGATCACCGGCGCGCAGATCGATCTCCCTCGCCTTCTCCCCTTCCGCGACTTTACAGGGCGCCTAGTCAACTGCACGGTGTCGAAACCAGTGATCCATGATGCGGCCCTAGAACGGTATCGCCTCGCAATCCTATCTGCTGATCCATCGCTCGGAGATGGCTACACCGTCGCGATCCTCCAACATTTTGACGGGAGAATATTTTTTACCCGCTGCGGCGACGAGCAATGGTTCGATCTGAGGAATCCCATTTCAGTTAAAAATATTGTCTTCCATAAAGGTAAACTGTATATGAGCGCACTTTCAGAAGTGTATGTTTGTGATCTCGACGAGGCTCAGACCCAAATTGAACATAGCGAAATGCCCAGATTTAGAATTGTCGATCGAGCTCTACATCGCGACGACATACACTATTTGCTCGAGACTTCTCGAGGAGATCTTTTGAGTATTTGGAGGCAGAGAAATGAAAATCTTACCATCTCTGTCAAGATTCACAAGGTGGTGATAGATGAGGAGGAGGAGAAGCAGCAAAGTAAAAGGCTAGAAAAAACGATGGATTTGGGAGAGTTTATCATCTCCTTAGGCGGTAACAGGGTGGTGGTGGATCATGAGATTCTAAGTATAAGACTAGGAGCGAAGGAATTGGGAGACTGCATCATCTTCTTGGGCGGCCGCAACCCACTTTGCTTTTCTGCGTGTGATCTTCCATTGTCAACGCCTAATTCTATATATTTTACAGATGACGATTTAATTCGAAATCCAGTGGAGAGAGTGCGTTCTCTCCAGCAGCAGAAATGGTTTCACACGAGACATTTGCAAAGGTTTACTCCCTACGTTCTTCCTTCAACTCGGAGCCGTTTATATTGGAAGCCTCCCTCAAGTTCCATTAATTAGAGTATGTCTGTAGCCAGTCAGTTACTTATTTAGGTAGCGTTCTTTCTTTTTTTTTAAAAAAAAATTTATGGTGTTCGAAATGTATGATTTTGTATTGTTTTTTATATGTATTTTAAAAAATATTGGGTTGCAATATAAAATTGATTATTTTTTTTATCTAGAGATATTTTTGTCCTTTTACGATGGAACATGGAATTCAAATGTGATTTAAACTCATTCCATCCAACTAGATTTAAAAGAAAATATATCTTAAAACACTTAATTAGTAATAGTATATATCCAAATTTTAGAAAAACATGTATTTGAGTTTGGTTAATTAATTATTAATTAATTTCCTTGGAAATAATTAGCAAGGAATAATTAAATTAACTTCGTTAATGTTTCAGCTTACATCCCTATCACTCAGCCATTAAGCATCCGCAATGCATTGGCGTTATAACGTTCTCCACCTCATTAAAGTGCATGAGATTTATTGTCACATATTTATTATAACAACATACTTCTTTCACCCACATTTCTTTTAACATTAACACTCATTATTTATGGATTCCACCATCCACTCAATCATCTTAAAATTATATATTAAATAAATATATTTTAAAAATATTATAAAATATTAAAATTATTATTATTATTTTTAATAATAAATATTATTTTTAAAATAATAATTTTACTATTTTTAAAAAATAATATTAAAATGTGTGTGTCTTATGATAAAAAGTTTTGTCGAATAATTTTGAACTAGCCATTAAAAAATTAACCATTTTATTTAATTTTATAATTTTTTAATAAAAATTAAAATTAATCGTTAATAACCGTTAAAATTAACCGTTTAATAAATATATTTTAAAAATAAAAAATAAAAAAAATCCATGCGCGTTGGGGTGTTCTTAAAAGATTAAAAATAAAATAATTACAAATCCGGCCAGCTAAAAAATTCTATCCTTAAAGATTATTCCTCTCATCGCCATTGGCTCTTGCAATGGGACCCACAGTTTATTCTGATAATTAAATTTTATTTTATTTTATTTTTACCATGACATTTCCTAGGGCATAAAATAAATCCTTTAACCCTTCTAATAATGTCATTAAGCAAATTAAGATTTCTAATATTCCGCTCATTAATTGGATTATTTTTTTTATTTTAAAAAAATATTTTTTATTATGTTGATAAATTTGGCACATCGAATACTTGATTTTATTCTAATATTCCGACATCGAAAACTTGATATTATTCGGATACCTAACCACATCGAGTAATGATCGTATATATTTTTTTCTATATAATATATCGAATGTCCGATTATAACTATTTGAATTTGATAAAATCCGACCCGTATGCACTCCTAACCTCAAGTAAAATTAGGTAAAAATATTAAATATAGATTTTGGGAAGTCTTATACGAGCTCGAGGTAGTATAAAAAATTTTGACCAATGAGATGATTTTAATAAAATGAGATTTAAATAAATATGTAGAGTAAGAAATTAAAAATTGATAGGGTGGATGAGAGCTATAATTTTAAAATAAAAAAATTTAAAAAAATTATAATAGATTTTATGATAACATATAAACTTATAATGGTTAATAAGTTTTTTAAAAGAGATGAAACAATCTAATTATATTCAAAAGTAAAAATAATAAATTAAATTTTTTTTTTATGATCAAGAAAAGAGATTTTAAAAAATTATAAGAATTACAATGTCATCCTTTAAAAATACTTAACTATCAACTTAGATTTGTTAGGGCACGTCCGAACTAGAGAGCTAGGGAATAACTTCATTCGCTTTGTTTTAATCTTATGTACGTCGTCGTTTGAATGTGCATCCGAAAATTTGACTCAAATTTGACGTCATATATACAATTCTAAGATTTTACTTAGTATCTACCTCTTAAGGTGACTAATCCAAAACTTAGTCCTAGCGATCTCCCATCACTATAATTTTCTCCTTTTCGGATATCTTTTGGAGATAGAAAAATCTCTTACAATAAGTTCTTACAAAAACACAAGAAGAAAAATAAATACAAATGTAAATGAAATTAAAAATAATTTTACATTGAAAAATTTGCTTTAGATGTTTTTTTATTGTTTGAAATTACTTTTTGTTGGTCCAAAAATACAATAACATTTTATTCCAAAACCTCCAAGAATCGGCCCCTTCAAATGATCTCGAAACTCTCTTTTATAGAGTTGCATTCGATGATTATTTATCTTCACCAATCGATTAATCAGACCGTTTAAGCATGTAGAATGATTATTTTTTCCCTTAGCAATCAATTGATAGAAATCATCAATCGATTGTTAGAAACCACAAATTGATTTGTTATACTAGCAAAAGTACTATAGCCAAAACTCTAAACCGGTTACGATAGCAAATCCTAAAGTTATTATAGCAAACTCTATTTTCATGGTTTAGAGTTTACAATGAACCCAAGTCACTATAGCAACCCTAATTATTGTATCAAGGATCCTAATTATTATAGCAAAACTATAAAAACACCTAAAACTCAAATTTTAGGTTTCGAGTTCATCGATACACCTGATCAATTAACTAATATTTGTTTCAACTTTATCAAAATTGAATTAGTATCCAATTGACTTTAACCTACTAAGATTTTCAAAATTAAGAAGATATTGTGAGGGATTCCAGTGAGTATACAGATAGTATTTCTTAGTCTGGATGTGTTGGATAGATCTGTTGAAGCTAAAAATAGTAGTTGTTTCATCTATGATTTGCTTGCATGACTGTGAATTTGATTCTTTCTGCTGGCTTGCATACGTTAAATATTGTAATCAAATTCACTAAATCACATACCAAAAGATCTGTGTTGCTAACTTGGTGATAGAAAATAAGTCTCAAAGTTTCTATTTGTTGGTTTATCCTGCTGCAAAGACAAAGATCCTTCAGTTATCCACTAAAAATGGAATTGAGGAACTTTCAGATCAAGTACTCATCTTTACCTCATCTTCTCAGTAGTACACTGTTCTTGGTTGAACATACTTCAATTTACAATAGATAAACCATTCCTACTTCAAGGAGTGATTCTGGAGGCAGTCTAAGAGCCACATTGGGTCTGCGACAATTCTGCCGGAGAAAATTGTAGAGGATGATCGCCGCCTTCTTTATCAATGAGGATCCAGCCTTTGCTTGAATGTGTGAATGCCCCATTATGGATGCGATACCAGATTCATGTGCCAAAAGTAGTTCTTGGAGCTCATCGGCTACAATGCCATCTCTTGCATCCTCATTCTCTGGTAGAAGGAACCTTACTTTCTTTGCTGTAATACTCCTGAGATTTGTGCCATTAGAGTTCCTTTCGCCCTCAAACTTTACCATCGTGCTTGCATCCGTTGAGTTCTCTTCGGTTGCCCACTTGCACGACGAGCTTCCAATGATAGTGAATCCACAATTAGTCTCGTTAGATGGATTTCCAGGGAGTGAAGCTTCAGATCGTATGAAATCGGCAAGACTAAGGATCAACTCTGACTCAAAGGAATTGACATCTTGGTGTATATCACGGTAACCATACCGTACAATGCACCGATAAGATCGGAACTCTCGAGGTCCAACACGGCCTACAAGGTATCTTTCAGATGGAGGAACAAAGGGAACAGGAACATACTTTACACAAACAAAGACTAGTATCTGGTGGAATGCAGGGAGATTAGTGACAAAGTGAGAAAAATTTGCTGGCACGCCAATAGCAATGTTAGTGTAGACAAGGCCTACACCAGGAACACGTGAAATGCCAAGAGAGTCGCGAAGGGCGAGAAGCCAATCGATGGAAAGCTTGTTTTGAAGATCAAACTCATACTTCTTGATCGTAAAATGATGCCACACAAACATGACGGCCATCAGGAAGAATGCGAGAAGGATGGGCAGCCAAGCACCATCAAGAAACTTCATAAGCGAAGACGAGAAGTATAAGGCTTCTATTGATCCGAAGATGAGAAAAAATGCAAGGGAACAGAAAAGGGAGGTGTGCCAACATAAGATCATGACCAAGGAAGTGAGGCAGGTGGTAACCAACATAACTGTAATTACTGCTAAACCTGCATCATAAAGCAAGAACATGTTATTTTGCACCTACGAAATCAAAAACAAGATTCTCTTATACAACCTATGATAATCGACAATAATGATATAGAAGAAGCTGGAAAACTAGTATGAGTCAAGATATTGTACCATTTTAGCGATCAAATGACATGATAAATGATAAGTTTTCACAGATAAATAGTGGCAATGTGATACACAGCAACCGCAAAACACTGTTAAATAGCACGCAAAATTATAGGGTTGGTTTGCTCAATCTGTACCTGATGCATTGCCCAGATGCTTTGTGTCACGGAAGCCTATCGCAGCCACCACACAGAGTATCATGAGCACCCAATTGACCTCTGGAATATAGATCTGGCCATGAATCCTATTAGAGGTGTGGACTACCTTAACCCTCGGAAAGCAACCAAGAGATTGACTTTGGCTTATGATGGAGAATGTTCCGCTGATGATTGCTTGACTCCCAACAACAGAAGCAAGTATCGCTATCACAAACATCGGCCATCTCACACTCTCTACATGGAAGAAAGAAGTTTCACTCATCAATATTCCACAAAACTATATGAAGATGTTTGAGCCTTGGAAACTGTGTTAAGCAATCCTCATTGAGGAAGAAGAAGAAAATGCATTACCTGGAACATAGACGTAGAAGCCAATTTGGTAATTGTTGTTCATTGAGTGATGTTTCGATAAGTAAGCCGCTTGTCCCATGTATGTCAAAACTAAAGCTGGATAAACACATGAAGTGAAGGCAATCTGCATTTACCAGGAACAACAATGAAAGATTGATGATGATACTGACAACTGGAACACAAGTGACAAAAGTACCTGAATTGCTCTAAACGAGAAGTGACCTAAATCTGCAAACATGGCCTCTGACCCTGATATGGCATGAACAAACTGATATAAATCATCAAACCAAAATCAAAATAAAGAATCATAATGAACATAGGACACTTGAAGCATTATCCAACATGCCTATCGTTAAGCTAACAACTATATTTTTCACCCATCTGACTTATAGCTCTGTTACGAACTAATCATGAAAATATAACAGCTGTAACAGAAATAATCAACAGCTTATTACCTGTCATGCATAATAGGATTCCTCCTAAAGACATCCAACCACCTTTTCTCGTCTTCTTCAAGAATTTGAACATGTAAGATGGAGACAATTTTTGGTATA
Organism: Curcuma longa; assembly: GCF_044706935.1. Classification (NCBI taxonomy): domain Eukaryota; kingdom Viridiplantae; phylum Streptophyta; class Magnoliopsida; order Zingiberales; family Zingiberaceae; genus Curcuma; species Curcuma longa. The sequence goes on along the minus strand of NC_133861.1, from coordinate 28,001,185 downwards.
TAAGTGGATTCCACTTGACGATGTTGTATACACCGAGTGTACTGATACAGAGAAGCCATGTCGCAATAATTGGTGCAAATAAGAAACCAACCCGATGAGTGCCATAGTGTTGAAGGGCAAACAAACAAACTATCAAGAAGCAGGTAATAGGGACCACAACATCTGCAAAAAAAAAAAGAAGTGAAATTGGGGATAGAAGTACCTGTACATTATCTGAATATAACAATGTTTTTCAGAAAAAAAATACTATGAAGTGAACAAAAAGGGATGACCAATATATGATGCAGTATCTTATATGATTGCCTTCTCTAAACATGGTTCTACTTCCATTTTGCTTCAGTACAAAAATACAATCGTTTGAACTCATGTAATATAACAAATCCAGAACATATAACGTGTTCTCAGCACTTATTGAATTGAATTCCTTATCTAAATATCATGGAAAAATGATGATAAAAACAAAACAATCATATGCTGATTTTTTTGCATGTCAACTGACTAGAATCGCCGCAACAAGGCCAAATATATAGCAGAAATCAGAATCTAAAACAAGATAGTGAAAAGTAGCTTGTGATCTGTAGTTTTCAAGTAGAAAATTAGGACAATAAAATCATGGTTTAAAACCATCAGTTTCCTGTATATTATATTAATATCAGAAACAAATTAATGCAAACTCTCCAAAAGATTCGTCCATGTCGGGTTGATTAAAACCTATATGGCATTATTTTCCTTTTTGGAAAGTAACTAATCAAGCAAAATCCAAAACTTCTAACGAAATTGTGACCTTACATTCGTGTTGGGACCTTCGACAAAGAGAACTCAAGCCCTGATACTGCAGAAAAAACTGCACACGAACAGGATAAATGAATCGGATTTTGTAAAAGAAATAACAAAGACGATAGGATCTATGCAGATCAATTCACAATTTCATCATCAGAAGGTAAACCCACCTGAAATAGCAGGACTTAGCACTCCATCTCCAATGACCATACAAGTGCCAAGCAAAGCCACTATCAGAAGAACAATATGCAAATTCTTGTGTTTCTCAATCCAGATTTTGATCCTCCAATTACAACCGTGAGCTTGGTGGGATTCACATTTGTAGGTCGACACCTCTTCATCTGAGGCTTGCTTGTTCGGAAGAAGACTCACATTAACATTTCTACATATCAGAGAATAAAGGGCAAAAGTACCACCTGTATCAACACAAGGAAAACTGATCAAAATTCAAAGATGAAATGATCCAAACGTCGTTGTGTGCTACTGCTAAGGTCACCTTGCCCGTTGTCATGAGCTCTAAGAACAATGAACACATACTTGAGAAGCGGCACAAGAGTAAGGGTCCAGAAAACAAAGGATAGCACACCAAAGATCTCCTCATTGGTTTCAGAATGTGTTATATCATCCGCAAACGTGCTCTTGTAAACATACAAAGGCGAGATGCTCAGGTCTCCATATACCACACCGAGACTTTGGTACGCCAAGAGCATCGTTGTCTTCCATGAACTTTTCTGCGGATGATTAACAAACAGAGAACTATTGAAGGAAAACCCACAGAATCAAAGAACGCAACCCTAGAAAAACCTGGTCGAATGGATATCAAAATCAAACCTTTAGGGATTTGTCACTGCATCCGAGCTCAGGGTCCATCGAGGAGCTTCCAATTCCAAATTTACTCTTTCACTAGAGCACTCTCCGATGCGATCTACAATCTATATCACGCTAAATGGGAGGCGGCAAGGCATATGGTGATGCAGCACAGCATTCCCCCAACGGCAAGCTGGAAGTGGAAGGACGGCGCCAGGGTAGGCCTTGTGAGCGCCGCTTGCTTGACGATGTGATCGATGAAAGAAGACAACAACGTAGTCAAGATGAGCACCGCCATTGCTGGGTATTTAAAGCTCAGTCGATTCTCCATTGTTGATGTCGACGACGACCACTGGCGCACGAATCAGATCATTCAATTTCCGTTCTAAAAATAAAAATTAACTTTTTCTGGTTTTTTCTCCTAAAAATTAATTTTATATTTTATAAAAATAAATTATAAAATAAAAAGTGTTCATTGTTTCCACAAGTAATATTTAATAACTTCTAAAAATGTCCTTCAAAATTTAAATTTATCTAGGAGTAATTAATTAGTTTTTATTTTTAAATTATTATTTCAATAAGTGGAAACAAGTATTTTGATAAGTAAATAATAATTCTAAAAATATTTTAAGTTAATTCTATGGATTTGATTTGGGGAAATAGGAGAGGAAGGAAGAAGACAAGAACCGATCTATGGATTTGATTTGGGGAAATTTGCAGTGCTTCTTCTATCGTGCAATTTTTAAATATTTTTTAAAAAGGTTTAATTCATATAACATTCTTACTAATTATTAGGACTTGCATGTTTTAAGACATTAGATTTGAAAAAAAAAAAACTTTCATATTAATTAAAATATTTCATAAATATATGACGTGATAAATAAATTTTTAAAAATATATCACTCAACTTGTTAACTTCCGAATGTGAGATCAACAACACATATCTCTAATAAACCTGAAAAAAGAGAACATCTATTTATTGATTGATTTATTAAAACTTGAGCAATAATTTTTCTACAACTCAAATCTTTTTTTCTCTTCAGCTAAACTGCATCATCAACAAACTAATGTCACTAAAACATCAGGCAGATACATAAAAAAAAATGGAAAATGGGATTAAAAATTTTCTGACAAGATTAAAATCTACCATAATAGAATGGTGACATATAAACATCTCAAAGAAAGACTGTTAGAATGTACACAGTGTAGTAATTCTCTTCCTGAATGCTTCAGCATTCATTTCCCTTGTCTTCCTGAATGCTTCAGCTTTCAGCATTCATCCTGCCAAAGGAGGGAAGTCGCCGTCATCCTTCAGCTGATAGGGTTGAGTCAGCCTGCACATTTCATCCATTTCCAACTTTTTATGGTCACTGCTGCTTAATGAGACACCCATGATCAACAAAAATATTTCCAAGTTATGGCTTATGACAACATATTTATAGCGTCAACTTTTTCATCACAGATTATTTATCTTCAGTATTGTCGAGCAATGGCATGCAAAAGTATGCCCTTTTTAGATTGAAGTATAAAGGAAGTTGAGAGAGTTTTTGCACAGATTGAATGATTTTGCCCCTGATTGATACATAGTTTTGAGCTCTAACTATTGTGTTTTCAGGATTAGAAAAGGATGCTAAGCTCCATGTGTCAATTCCTCCATTCCTGTATCTGAAGGTGTTTTCCACTTGATGTTTATTATTTGCTGCTTCTGTGATTTTTATTTCATGAATATTAAATCAAATCCATTGTGTGCAGTATCGCAAATCGTAATTGGTATTGAGTTTGTCATTGAAACCTTTAAGAGTTCATAACCACTTTCGTGTGACAAAAGAAAAGAACCTTTTGGGTTCTCAAGCTGACCAAAATCATCCGACGATGATAACTCATGCATCATTTGCAGGAATTTATCACCTCCATCAAAGGATCTTAAAGGGCCATATCAAGGGAAAGAGGAACATTCTAAAGTTTTCTATAAACAAAAGAAGAGAGTTTGTTGACTATGTTTAGCCTAATTTAAGTTTTGTAAGGCTACCATGCTTGACCAGAAGTAATTCAATAGACCATAAATCTAAATTCATCAAAAGGCAAAGTTGGAGATGTTGATCACAAAGAGAAAATCTTATATTAAAAAAACTGAAAAGTCTTTGTGAAACACTATGCGAACGAAACTATTCAGAAGCAATTAGCAAATCATGCTGCATTTAACAATTGAAATTTCAAGATATGACTTACCTTTCATTGTTCAAACTTCTATGAGGACTTTCGACTGTTAATGCCGGTATAGATGATCCAGAGCCCCTACTAACAGCATTGGCTGACTCAAAATTGCCACCCCTTCCTGAAGACAAACTTCCTGTCGTAACAGGACCAAAATTACCAAATTCAAGTTTGCCTTCAGGAGCGTATGGATAACCATTTGCAGGAGACACCACCATAAAAGCAGAGCCAGGAGACTGAGGGCAATCCGTCGAAATTGGATCTCCATGACCATTTCCAAAAAAACTAGGAGGTATAGGCGGTGGAGGTGGAACATGATTCCTTTCGTCTGATGACCCCTCATAATATGGTGAGTCCCCATGGCCATTCCTCCAGTATCTAGGAAGATGATTTGCTTGCACTTGATTCCTTCCTCTTCCTGACACATGTCTCTCTCTGTATGAACGAGAATTCTACAAAATCAAAGTCACCAAACAAAATTAAGCAATGGTACCAAGAACCTTAGGTTAGATTAATCAAATCCATAGAAGTTACTGCTCCCAAAATCTCATAATTTAGATTAACAGTATGATGAACTCTCATGTATAAGCATCACAAATGGGAAGCTTAAAATTTGTTCAAATTATGTTAGGACACCAAAATAAACATAGGAAAACATAGAATAAGTAAATGGAGATTAACTCATATGCAACCTTACCACAAAACAAGGAATCAAAATGATGCTCAACTAGAACCAAAACAACAGTGAAGTGCAAACTCACAATGTTTGGAAGGTATGTACCAGTTCCCCTTGTTTTTGTGATATCTTTGACGCCATAATCATTAGAAATTAATGGCGGGATAAATAATAACTTGGGGGAAGTGGTGGCATGTGGACAAGGCTATTTGCACCAACATGTGCATACATGTTTTGCACATTCCAGGAATGCTCTTGATATGGGGAAGGGGAATAGTGGTAGAGCGGTACTAAATATGGGTTGAACAAATGAGCACTTGGAACTCCTGAGCATGATGCAGATTGCTACAATAAAGCTGATAATCACCAGAGAGGTCTGATAAATTATTGGAACTAGGACTTGCATCATCTAACTTTCCATCATCTGGGCTGTCACCATGGGTTGAATCTTCACAATTCCAGCTTGCTGATGGCGATTCATGAACATAACTAGAAAGTGCAGTGGTGGTGGGTTCTCTAGGCCAGGATGCACTATTCAATGACTTAGCCTCGTATCTCATTTCATCACAAGTGGACGTAGATTTATTTGAAGACACTCATATGGACAGGCACGCCCCTGTCACACAGCCATGTCTGGGAGACACGGCCGTGTGCTGCCGCTTGTCTGTGGAATAGGCACGGCTGTGCCTAGGGCACGGCTGTGCCTAGGGCACGGCTGTGCCTAGGGCACGGCCCTGGAATGGTGAAGCTCTAGAAAGGTGGCACAGCCAGGGGCAGACAAAGCTCTGGAGATATGGCACGGTTGTGTCTGTGGGGCACGGGCTAAGGCAAACGTTGCTCTGGAATGGTGGCACGACCGTGCCTGTAAGGCACGGCCATGCGCTGGCTGTGGGCTGAAACGAAGGCACAGTCGTGCCTGTCTGGCATGGCCCCTGGCTGCTGCTCCTCTATTGTGAAGAGACGGTCGTGCCTAGTGGGCATGGCCAAGGGCTGGTTCTGCATCTGGTGAAGCACGGTCGTGCCCTTTAGGGCACGGTCGTGCCCTTTAGGGCACGGTCCCTGTAGGAGTAAGACATGGCCGTGCCTGGGAGGCACGACCCTATCTAGCCTTGTCTTCAATCGCTTCTCTGTTTAGCCTTTTCGCTCCATTTTTGTCCTGCAAATACATAAAAATATGAGCAGATCTCCAAACTAGGAAAAGGAGAAAATCATGCCTAATGCACAGATAAAGGATGCAATGAACGTAGGAAATATCGTGAAATACAAAAACATGTGCAATTAAAACATAAGAAACATATGTATACCCTACGCACATCAGCCATTAACCTAACACATAGAAAGACAAGCAAAAACAAAGTTCCAAGACTTGGTCTTGGATTAGTAGTGTGGGATAAAGAGATAAAATAAATTTAAAAAATTTTAAAAAATCTGAAATCAATTTTGAAAAACCTTATCAATCAGTGGTTGCACTAGATTCGAGAACCCCGCTCTGATACCAATTATAGGATCGAATAAGCGCTAGAGGGGGGTGAATAACGCTACCTTTTAGAAGATTTCCCTAATTTTGAAACCTCATAAATTTAATCATGCTCGTTCGTAAACCAAGTAATATGCTGCAGAAATAAGAAAAATGAAAACCAAGCAGACAAGGACAAGCTTTGTTTTTACTTAGTTCATAGTCAAAGGCTGCTACTCCAAGGCTCATAATCTTTTATCATTTACGTATAAGCAATCCACTAAAAAATTTATTTCCTTACGAAAAGGAGTTGTAACATTTACACAAATCCGATACGATAAAACTTTTATCGTAAATTACAATAGTGCAAAAATGTAAAGCGTTGCCAATCCCGGAGTTGAAGATTAATCTCTTTTCGGCGCGACTCTAGCGTTACGATGGCTGGTCGGATGCTACTTCTTTCTCAGGGTACCGTCGGCTCGACTTGCATTGTCTTGGAATGACTTAATGAAGCCTCTGTTTGAAATGCTTTTATAAGGTCTTCTGGTCGCATAGATTCCCATTCCAAGCGACTTCACATAGACTATCGATCCACTATCTTCGCAGCTGACTCGACGCTTCCGATCGACTGGACTCTCCCTTCTAGTCGACTCTGTGCTGACGTGGAGGATCTGGATAGACTTCGACTTCCATAGTTATTATCCGAACCTGAGTCACCTGGATTCCACAATCCGATCGCTTGGACCGTCCAATCGACTGAATTCCGGATAAAGTCACCCGAAGTCAAAATCTCAGCCTCTCCAATCTACATTACAAGTTAGTCCCAAAATATAAAGTAACAAATTGGTAAACGGTTCTCTGAACTGTTAAATAGTCTTAACTCCAAGTTTTCAGTGAAACCTTGGGTTAGACCGACACCTACAGGTTCACTCCGGGAACGGGTCCTGACTCACTCCTCTCGGAAGAATTTACATGAGTTGCCAACAAGTCCTCCAGACTTGTTAGACTTCTTTCTTAGCTGTGGTCCTTAGCCCCTAAGAATTTACTGCTAGGCTCTGGTCCTCCTAACCACCAAGACTTCTACCAAGCTTTGGTCCTCTTGATCTGCTTGGATTTCACCATGTATCCCAGTCCTCCTGACACTGCTTGGACTTCACCTGGTGCACTTAACCAGCTATGCCTTCTGCTTGATCCTCCAGACCAGGATTTGCCTTTGCCTAGCCTACAACTAGGACTTTTTTTTGCCTTGCTGATGGGCGTTCCGCAAGTATACGGAATGTCGTTAAGTAATAAAAGATATCGAATCCACAGGGACCATGGAATTGATCACTAAACTAGTACAATAAGAGTGGAGAGATCACTTATGTTGAGTTGGTGTGGGGAAGAGAGAGTGTAGTCGAGCTCTTAAAACCTCAAACAGGGAGAAATCAACTATGACAGATTTGTGGAAACGATCCTAGGACTTCAGATTCCTCGAGATTATGTTGATTGACTATGGATCCTTTATTATTCCTCAATATATACACATTTGCAGGGATTTTAACCAATATATCTAATTAGACCTCATCAGGTTTCCTCGAAATAAAATCAATGGTGTTCTAGCGTTATGATTGTCAGTTTGAGATAACCCCAGATAGCCTGGTTATGGCTCTCCCGCTTTCACCCGGGCACCCCAGCATACTACTAGTGTCCTACCCTCTGTCACAGGATATTCATTTAAGGGTCTCTCCCTAACAATCAATAATCATTAGTTATCCCTCATAAAGATTTATTATAGTCTAAAGATTTCCTCGGAAGGTCCAGTTAAAGGTTAACCTTCTGTCACAAGGCACCCCGGTCATACGATCCTAAGAATTGTTAGAACCACAATTCATTCTTATCCTTATGGACTCAATACCATTCATAGATATATCATCAAACACACACAAGGCATAAATCCATAAAGCAATATCCACATATATATTATTGAACATGGTAAACAATAAATCCATATATACAATCATCCATAACACCCGATTCCTTCTACATCCTAGAACCTAGAGAACTACTCCACAACAGAGAGATTATAACTCGAAGAAGATGTGAAATAATACATTCTAAATCTAAGAAAGGAAGTAAAACTTATCAATGAAGGTCTTCTTCTCCGTTTTGCGTTCTCCTCGTTGACGGTGGACGGAGGTGATGGAGTAATCCCGGACGAATGGATGGATCGTCGATTCCTGCTCTGGAAGATGGCGTCGGTGGCTCTAAATCACTCCTAGGGTCTCTCCCAATGTCTCCCCCTTTTCTTAAGGGTTTTAAGGAGACTATTTATATGTCCTCCTCTAACTGCCCTATTCACACGACAGACATGCCCTTGTCACACGACCGTGTCTGGGAGGCACGATCGTGTGCTGCCGCTCCTCTAGAGAATAGAGATGGTCGTGCCTAGGGGGCACGGCCGTGGCTAGTCGCTACTCGAGGAATATGGCACGGCCGTTCCTGTGGGGCACGGCCCGAGGCAACTGCGGCTTTGGAAAAATGGCATAGCCGTGCCTGTGAGGCACGACCATGCACTTGCTGGATGCTGGAGCGAAGGCACGGCCGTGCCTGTTTGGCACGACCCCTGGCAGTTGGTGCTCTATTGGAAAACACGATCGTGCCTAGTGGGCACGACCAGGGGTTGGTTCTGCCTGTGAAGAAGCACGGCCATGCCCTAAGAGCATGGTCCCTGGAGGAATGAGACACGGTCGTGCCTAGGGGGCACGACCTTGTCTTGCTTTGTCTTCAATTGCTTCTCCGTTTCACCTTTTTCGATCCATTTCCGTCCTACAAATACATAAACACATGAGTAGACCTCCAAACTAGGATATGGAGAAAATCATGCCTAATGCACAGATAAAGGATGCAATGAACGTAAAAAAATAGCGTGAAGTACAGAAAGATATACGATTAAAGCATAAGAAACATATGTATACCCTACGCACATCACTAGCTTCAACTAGAACTTTTCCTATACTCCCTGCACACTAGATCAACTTTGTTAGTCCAACCACACACTTAACTTGAACCTCGTACCATCATCAAAATTAATGTTCGATCATCTGGTGCTCCCCGCACTAACAGTGATTAGTCCTAATTGAAAATTAGGCACAGGTAAGTCTAGTAGGTTAGACATACAGAATAAGACTTAGGCAAGCCTAGTAGGTCATATGGACTATAGGTAGGCTTAGGTTGCTTGTTTATTTGTATGCTAATCTTGTGGGAACTTGGAGTTGGAAGTAAGACGGAGAAGAAGCATAAGAGGAACAAACTGAAGCAGCCGAACCATGATTGGGGTCAACTTAGGTCAAACTCGAGTTGACTGAATCTGGGCGCCTGGATGTTACTCTAGGCGCCCAGAAGTTCTAGGCACCCTGGATGGTCCAAGCATCTGGATCAAAAAGAATCAGCCCCAATAAAGACCGAAGAGATCGGATCGGAACGAATCTAGATGCCCTGATAAGAATCTAAGCGCCCAAAAGAGTCTATATAAGGGTCTCAACATGAACCACAAGGAACAACTTCACTACTCCTTATTCTTCATCCTACGATGCTACTGAACATGAACGGAACCAGGCTCGTGCCACCGAGTAAGTTCCAGGAGGAATGTATTATGCTAAGGGCTTTTAGAATGTTCAAACGGATGTTGTTCTTATTTTTATTTAAGTCTTACATTCTTGTGTTTCATATTTCTATTATTGGACTGTAAGACAAGTTTCTCCACCTCTAGACAAAAGTTTGAAAAGGATACCATTAATGGATGAGCGTCTTCCCGTGTATAGACCTTGAACGTACTAACCTTAGAGAGTTAGGAACCAAGTAAATTTGTGAGTCCCCTGTGCTTGTTATTACTAATTCTACTGCTAGTTTTTGTAAAGTCAAACAAATGAAAGAACATACTATTTACCCCCTCTAGCACATCCACCGGTCCTACAACTAGTTCATCTGAAGTGACATGTCATGAGACTTCATTTGATCTTATACTTGTCCTTGAAGATTTCATTGCAACTCAAGTGCAAGTTTCCTTCGACTTGAGGTATTCAAGTCATCTTTATTATGGAGACTTATACTTCGACATCTTAAGCAAGCGTCTCTATGGAGGTGTGGACCCGAGATGATTGGGAATAAGTCAAAGTGTCTGAAGGTGATTAAGTAGCCAACAAAGGATTCATCACTCCTTTTATTAGGAGACGTAAATCCTATGGTCACTTGTCAGAATTGTTACTTGCAAGCCTTTGTCCAAAGCAGAAATACATTAAGAGGATAGTCCTCTTGGACAGATGTTTTAGGTAACTTAAAATCTCAAGACAAGGAATTACTACTTGGGCTAAGTGTGACGTAGTCAGCCTAGTGAATGTTGATACATTGACTATGTCATGAATTCAGTAAGTATAAAATGAGAGTAAGGAATAGATGGACGAACAACTATAGTTGCTGAAGAATTCAGAAATGTATCTGGAATTAACTGTGATTTTTTGATTAATTGGAGGTTATATTACTACTAGGTGTCACTCATGATTGATCTATAATTAATGATTGATTATGGGCGATCAACATAAACCAGGAACCTATAAATTCACACACACTATGAATTTCTCCAGGAGACATAAAATGAGTTTGAAAATTAGATTATCAAATTGAGAGAAATTGAGTCTGGTTGGACCAAACGAAAGGCAAATCTGGAATATATTTTGCCCGAATAGAAGAATGGATGGATTGGTTTAGTTTTCATTAAATGTGATTTGGTTTTGAACCAACTCGGTTTGGTCTTGAACCAAACTTAAGGCTATCAATTTGGAGTTTGAGTTAACGGATGTGGATTTTTTATTAGCGAACCGAACCCATTAGAGATCTATAAATTTATCTCTAAAGAAGAGTTATTTAGTGGATTAAAAACCTAAAGGTTAGATTTTCAAATCAACCCCCTCTCTTCTCTTTTAGCCGCCCACCTCTCTTGTTGCTACCACCCACATCTCCACTTGGATTTATTACCGCCAGATAAATGAGCCTTCTCCAAGCTCAACTCTAGCCAAGGTTCTTTCCATAGGTTTGTAACCTCCCAAGATCAGCCCATCCCTGAGCCAAAATAAGCTACAATTGGTGGTGGAAGTAAGGAACAAAAGGAGAAACAACAGCTGTCTCTCCACTAGGAGGTATCCTTTCTTCCTTTTGCTTTGGCCATTTTTCGATGGGAAATTGTTGCTGTCAGAACTACCATGCCATTTGGTTTGTTGTCCCTTGTTGGCAGTGAATCGTCCGACCTTCGAACGGTGGTGTCATCACCTCTGTTCAATCCAATTCGTATCATTGGATCGCTTTGAGCCCCCAGATACTAAATCGCACCATAGGTCCTCTCTTGGATTGTTTGTCTCCCTCCCTCAACTAATATCGAAATGGAGACATGACACATGACTTAGAGAAGTCATCTCGAGGAAATCTCAGCGTAGATATGAGTAGAGGCAACCTTTCTCAAGATTGCTAGTTGATATCATTTTCGCTTTCCGTCATCCAAAAGGTATAAATTATTTATGTTTGTTATCTATAATTATATTTGCATGCGTGTGTATCCTCGTGTGAATTTTTTTATGTAAATAGTAATAAATGATTGATTATCTTCCGCTACATGTTTAGAGAAACATAAAACTTTAAAATACCGAAACTCAATAGAAATGTAGGATCAGTAGGGCACGCTAGAGGGGGAGTGAATAGCGCGTCCTTCATTTTTCATTCATTCATTCTATTAGAGAAAATTTAGCAGTAGATATTATAAAACTATGCAGGGATACGCGGATTTACTTGGTTTATAATCCTTCAGGATTAGTACATCCAAGGCCTATGTACGGGAGGCGCCCATCCACTAGCGATCTCCTTTCTGAACCTTGTTTGAAGGTGGATAAACCCATCTTATAGTCCAAAGGAATAATCATGAAATACAAAGTAGGACAAGGAAAGAATAAACCAAAACTTCATGTAATGGCTAATTCGAAAGTCCTGAGCGTCGCACACTCCTCCTGATACTTCTTCGGTTGCACTAGCCTAGCCCGTTCACGTTCAGCAACACCACTAGATGGAAAGGATAGCATATGGAAGTTGTATCTCTGTTGTGCATGTTCAGCCTCCTTATATGTTAGTATCAACCCTTAGTGCCAATCAAGTCAATTCGGATTGAATAAGACTCAAATTAGACTCGAGTTGGACTCAAGTCAAGTAGGATTGAGTTAGACTTGAGTTGGACTCAAGTCACTCAAGTCAATTCGGATAAGGTTTAAAGCCATTTCGGATAAGGTTTAAAGCCATCATATAATACCAAAAGCCATCATTAATGGGATTAATGATGGGATTAATTAGGCAATTCGAAGGGAATCATTAATGAGATTAATGAGGGGATTAATTAGCTCTTCTTCCCTTCTTTTTCGTGGGGCTACCGAGAGCTTCTTGCAGTGATCCTCTTCCCTTTCTCTTCTACGACCTTGGCCGAACCATTTTTGTGGCTAGCACCGCAATTGGTTCCTCTCCATCTCGGTGTTCGTGTGGATACCATGGAGGCACGAACACACTGATCGCGCTGAGATCCGCTAATTTTTTGAAAGTAAAAGTTACTGTCGAGATTGCAAAGGGCTCGCATCGAAGGTAACCTCGATCACAGTAGATAGATCATTAAAACGAGTATGGTTTTTTGCATGGATCTTCTGGAGGGATCCCTTTTTCGCTGCATTTTTACGGTTAAAAATAGTTTTTTGGCCATATAGATCCTTACATTATATAGCCCCTTCCGGGCACTTGGAAGTCTTATTCGGGCGTCTGGATAAGAACTGATCCGATTTGATCTCCTCGATCTTATCTGGGTTGAGTCTTCTCGATAGGGGCGCCTAGAAGCAGAATAGAGGTGCACAGACCATCTAGGCCGTGCCCCACAGACAAGCATACGAACACGCAAGCAACCTAAGTTTTACCCTGTAGGTCTAACTTCGGATTTTCAATGAAATCCTGGGTTAGACTGACGCCTATTGTTCCCACACTAGAAACACACCCTTACCCACTCCACTCGAGAGAATTTACCTGATTGCCTCCGAATTTGTTGAACTTCCAGCTTAGTCTTGATACTCAACTCCCAGGATTTGCTGCTAGGCCTACTGGTCCACCTGACTGCCTAGACTTTCACTATGCATTTGGTCCACCTGATCTGCCTAGATTTCTGCTGGACTTGCACCTGGTGCACTTGATCCTGCTAAGACTTCTGCCTGATGCCTGATCTTCCAAACCAAGACTTCCACTGCCTAGCCTCCAACTAGAACTTTCTCTACCTAGCCTCAACTAGGACTTTCCCTGCCTAGCCTCAACTAGGACTTCTTCTTGCCTGGTCTAACTGACTAGGACTTCTCGCTAGCCTTCTGGTCAAACTGACTTGACTAGATTTAACTCACTAGTCTTCTGGTCAAACCAACCTGACTAGACTTCACTCACATCCAAACATTATGTCATGTTTGGATCAACCATTAGTCAAACTGATCAGACCTAGGTGTATTGTCAAACATCAAAATTTTAATGTCAGACTTAGTGCTTCTTGCACTAGTAACATCGAACAAGACACTGTGCTCAAGTTCTCAAGTAAAGTCAGTGACTAGTAGCATAGTTTTTATTTAATCGTCTTTTGTTCATTCATTCTCTAGAAATGGTAAACATGTTATTGTTCCTCATTTTTGTAAAAAATGAGACTCTTTCTTGTTATGAGAAAGAATCTATTAGCGAATTGCCTATCTCAAGTAGTCAAGGACTGCGAGCCTTGGAGTAGCAACCAGAGGTTATGAACCAAGTAAAAATAAATGTGTCATTATTTTGTGTTCTTATTTTTCTTATTTTTCGCTATGTTTCAAAAGGTTTCTAAAATAAATTTTTAAAAATAAGTGAAAAAGTGAAGCGTGCTATTTACCCCCTCTAGCGCTCTAATGATCCTACAATTAATTCATCTAATATCTCGACACTGGTTAATGAAGGATTTGATAATTGAAAAAGGATAAACCAAGGAAAAACATGTGCATTTCTTGCTCATATTGGTTCTACAGCTTCTTCGCCTCATACTATGTGTGAGAGAAGGGCTAAAAATTTGATGAACCCCTTTCAACATATTAATAATGTGATGCATGTTCAATCTAAAAAGGAAAAAGAGAAAAATCATTTACGTTTGAGGACCTCAATTGTCACTGTTCGCTAGCTAGCACTTCAAGGTTTTGCCTTTAGAGGTAACGATGAATTTCTATCTTTATCTAATCGTGGGAATTTTCTTGAATTGGTAAAGGCTTTTGCAAAAATGAGTACAAAAATTGATGAAGTTGTACTTAAGAATGCTCTCAAAATGTCCAATATATCGCTCTAGAAATTCAGAAAGAGATTTTACATATTATAGCTAATAGAGTACGACAAATGGTTCATGAAGAAGTTGAAGATAAATGCTTATGTATTCTTGTTGATGAAGCATGAGATATATCTAAACGGGAGCAAATGACCAACCATTATCTTAAAGTTTGTAAACCATCATGAGATTTTGACAGCAAGATTTATTGCCATCAAAAGTGTTAGTGATACTACCTCATTGAATCTGAAAAAAGAGATATCAAATTTTTCGTGTTCATTATGATGAGTCAAGAAAATCTAAGGCCAAGGATATGATGGTGCTAGCAATATTCGTAACACATAGAATGGACTTCAGGTGCCTACTATTTTGCCCATCGATTACAACTAACATTGGTTTCTACAACTAAGGATGTCAGCATTATTTGAGAATTCTTTTCTTATTTAGATAATATTGTCAATATTGTCACTTCTTCTACTAAGTGGATTGCTAAGTTGCATACTACACAAAGAAATGAAATCGAGCATATGTTGGCAATTTGAGAATGTGATTATTGAAGTGAGACCAATTAGATTGGTAATTTGCAGTGAATAGGAGTTACTCGTTGGAATTCTCACTATGACTCAATAAAAAACTTGATAGGTGTGTACGTTGTAACTTGCAAAGTTTTTGAAGTTTTTAGTAACCATTCTCCAAATGAAAGAGTTAAAGTTAAAGTTTGGGGAATTTACAAAAACATGGTAAGCTTTGAATTTATATTTATTTTGTACTTAATGTATAAAATTATGAGAACAATATATACTCTTTGTCAAATTCTTCAAAGAAAATCTCAAGACATTTTGATTACTATTACATTTGTCTCTACCATTAAAACTATCCTTCAAGAATTTAAAGAATACAAGTGGAAAGAATTTCTTCATGAAGTGAAAGTTTTTATTTGAAAAATGAAATTGATATGTCTGACCTTGATTTCCTATATAAGATCAGCCTGTTAACAAATTACAGTTGAGTATCATTATCACTTTAATATTTTTAATATAACAATAGATTTTATCTTGATAGAGATAAATATGTTGGGATCGGTTGGTTCGCTAGAGGGGGTGAATAGCATTTTTCGAATCTTTTTCGATTGTTTCTCTACAAGAGTGTTAGCGGAAGCAAAATATAATAGAGAAAACAATAGATCAACGCTAATCCGGTTCGTTTACTTGGTATCCACCTCCTCAGAGGTGACTAATCCAAGGATCCACACGCACGCACACACCCGCTGCACTATGAATCGTCTCCTTTTCGAAAACCTCGAAGGCGGAGAAACCTTTACAACCTTTTCGTTCTCCTAAAAAATGATATGAAATAATGTTTTGGAGGAGGAGAAGAAAGCAAAGAATTAGAGAACAACAAGTTCTCAAAAGAAGCGCAAAAAGATAAAAGAATGGTTGAATTCTTGATCAGATCTCGAGCAGGCTTCTTTTATAATTCTGCAACATCAGTCGACTGCTGGCAGGGCCAGTCGACTGATGGTTTCAATCGACAATAAAATCTTGCATTAAAGCGCATTAAATGCGTGCCATCTTTCTCCAACGTTCAAATATCAGTCGACTGATCCAAGACCAGTCGACTGGCATCAGTCGACTCCAATACTCCAGTCGACTGCCCAGTCGACTCCTGTCTTCCTCTGGCTCGATTGATTTTTCTGTGTAAGTCTGATTTATGAGCAGTCGACTGCTGGCAGGGCCAGTCGACTGATAAAGCTGAAAAATCTCATTTCAGCTTCTCTTGACCTTGACCTCGGCCTTCAAACACCTCCTATAGCCTCGTGCCTCCCCTGGATGCTCCATCATCCTCGCACTAGCTTGAGATGCTTCCATCAGCTTCGTCATGTCAAGTCTTTGCCAAGACCAACCTTGGACTTCTCCTTGCCAAGACTACCCACTTGGACTTTTCTTTTGCCAAGACTTCCCACTTGGACTTTTCTTTTGCCAAGACTTCCCACTTGGACTTTTCCTTTGCCAAGACTTCCCACTTGGACTTTTCTTTTGCCAAGACTACCCACTTAGACTTTTCTTTTGCCAAGACTACCCACTTGGACTTTTCCTTTGCCAAGACTACCCACTTGGACTTTTCTTTTGCCAAGACTACCCACTTGGACTTTTCCTTTCCCTTGGCCATCTTGGCATCTCGTCTCGGCAACTCTGCACACTCAGCAGTCTAGTCTCTTGGCCATCTCATCTCGGCCATTGCTCTCTCGGCCACTATGCACACTCAGCAATCTAGTCACTCAGCCACTCATCCAAATCACTCAATCAAGTCTCTCAGCCACTCATCCAAGTCATTCAGTCATTCATCCAAATCTCTCAGCCACTCATCCAAGTCACTCAGTCATTCATCCAAGTCTCTCAATCACTCATCCAAGTCATTCAGCCACTCATGCAAAGCTCTCAGCCACTCATCCAAGTCTAT
The DNA here is from genome assembly GCF_044706935.1 of Curcuma longa. NCBI lineage: Eukaryota > Viridiplantae > Streptophyta > Magnoliopsida > Zingiberales > Zingiberaceae > Curcuma > Curcuma longa. Next base: position 27,984,421 of record NC_133861.1, on the reverse strand, counting down.
CGGCCATCTCGGTCGTTACATCTCGACACCTCGTCTCAGCATCTCAGCCATCTCAGCACACTCAGCAGTCTAGTCTCTCGGCCATTGCTCTGCCACTCTGTACACTCAGCATTCTAGTCACTCAGCCACTCATCCAAATCTCTCAATCACTCATCCAAGTTGCTCAGCCACTCATCCAAGTCTCTCAGTCATTCATCAAAGTCATTCATCCAAGTCATCCAAGTCTCTCAGCCATCTCATCCAAGCCATTGCCCTCATCCATCTCGGCCATTGTCCTCATCCAAGTCTCTCAGTAATTCATCCAAGTCATCCAAGTCTCTCAGCCACTTATCCAAGTCACTCAATCACTCATCTAAGACACTCAGCCACTCATCCACTAAGTCTCTCAGCCACTTATCCAAGTCGCTCAGCCACTCATCCAAATCTCTCAATCATTCATCCATCAGTCATCCAAGTCTCTCAGCCACTCATCCAAGTCTCTCGGCCATCTTATCTCGGCCATCTATTACCCTCTCGGCCACTCTGCACACTCAACAGTCTAGTCTCTCGGTCATTCATCCAAGTCTCTCAGCCACTCATCCAAGTCAGTCAGTCACTCATCCAAGTCTCTCATCTCGGTCTCATCCAAGTCTCTCAACATTCATCCAAGTCATCCAAGTCTCTCAGCAATCTCATCTCGGCCATTGCCCTCTCGGCCACTCTGCACACTCAGCAGTCTAGTCTCTCGGTCATCTCATCTTAGCCACCTCGTCTCGACCATCTCATCTCGGCCATTGCTCTCTCGGCCACTCTACACACTCAGCAGTCTAGTCACTCAGCCACTCATCCAAGTCACTCAACCACTCATCCAACTCATCCAGTCACTCATCCAAGTCACTCATCCAAGTCAGCTCAACCACTCATCCAAGTCAGCTCATCCAAATCACTCATCCAAGTTCAGCCACTCATCCAAATTCTCAGTCATCATCCAAGTCATTCAGCTTAGCCACTCATCTCATTCTTTCTCATCCAAGTTTCTCATTCATTCATCTAAGTCATTCAGCCACTCATCCAAGTCTCTTAGTCACTCATCCAAGTCTCTCCGCTATCTTGGTCGTCTTATCTCGGCACCACGTCTCAGCATCTCAACTATCTCAGCAGTTCATCATCTCAGCACCAATATGGCGAGCCTCGGCCATGTCATCTCGGCACCTCATCTTGGCCATCTTGCATCTCGTCTCGGCACCTCTGCACACTCAGCAGTCTAGTCTCTTGACCATCTCATCTCAGTCACCTCATCTCGGCCATTGCTCTCTCGGCCACTCTACACACTCAACAGTCTAGTCACTCAGCCACTCATCCAAGTCACTCAGCCAAGTCTCTCAGCCATTCATCCAAGTCACTCAGTCATTCATCCAAGTCTCTTAGCCACTCATCCAAGTCATTCAGCCACTCATCCAAGTCTCTCAGCCACTCATCCAAGTCTCTCGGCCATCTCGGTCGTCTTATCTCGACACCTCGTCTCAGCACCTCAACATCTCAGCCATCTCAGCACACTCAGCAGTCTAGTCTCTCGGTCATCTCATGGCAGCCACCTCATCTCGGCCATTGCTCTCTCGGCCACTCTGCACACTCAGTTGTCTAGTCACTCAGCCACTCATCCAAGTCTCTCAACCACTCATCCAAGTCTCTCAGCCACTTATCCAAGTCGCTCAGTTATCTCAGCATTCAAAGTTTCCAAATCCAATAGAAAAGAATGAAAAAGATGGTAAGGAAAAAATGACACCTAGTAGAAGGATTATTCGATAACCTATGCTAATAGAAAAGAATGAATGAATAAAGAATAAAGGAATAACCTTCATAAATCATGCAACCTCATGGTAATGTGGTCTTGACAGAGTCAGAGCAAGTTCTAGAGTAACATTCATCACAAGTGCCACACAACAAATAAATCAATAAGGCTCAGTCCTCACTAGCTATAAATAAGTCATCATCTCAACTATTCAAAATAAAATCCATCACTAAGTTGTATCCTCACGCAATTCAAGAACTCTTTCATGTCTATGAACCTCTAAAACTGACAAACTTAGATAACTAAATTATCACAATTCCTAAGATGATATGAGTCATGTAGAGGAGAAAATTTATTAATAAAGAATGATAATTATTTATACACATCCTAAACTAAAGTATTTATTAAGAAAGAATAACAAATATTATATACATCCTAAACTAAGAAAGAATGATAAACAAATGTACACATCCTAAACTAACCAAGCAATGTAATATATACAAACAGATAAAACAAACAATAATGAATAATTATACACATCCTACCAAACAGAAAAATAAAATTATACACATCCTACTAAACAGAAAAAATAAAATAAAAGAAAATAAAGCAAGTATATACAAAAATAAAATGAGATAGATTACTCCCCTTTCATCAGGAAGATGGATTGTTGCAAACGGGAGACCTTGATTCCTAATCGCCCTGGGTACTCCAACTCTGCAGACTGTGTCTAGTTCAATTGTTCAACACCGATGAAAGTGATCCTTGGGACGTTGCTTTCAGTTCAATTGTTCAACCCTACACTTTCGTATACCTCTCCAATATAGAAAAGCCATAAATAAGTCATAGTACCACTGAAATTAACAACATCCTCCAAGTAGTTAGAATCAAAATAATTAAATAATTAAAAATGAATAAATGAATAAGAAAATGCCCACATAAATAAAAGAATAAATGAATAAATAACAACAACACCAATATACAATCTAAAATATACAAACTTTATGTGAATCCCAGGCAACGGCGCTAAAATTTTGATAGAGTGTGTTTTGGGTGTTTTATTTTAATTTTTTTATTTTATTTGTTTTGTTACTCACACCTATCAAAATTAATTATTTATTTATTTTACCAAACTCCTAATTATCGTTTTAAGTAATTAATATAGAGAGGTCCGGGTCGTCTCTCATGGACTCAATGACAGAGAGTTATTTTAGACAACATGGTACGGGATTTTATTTATGGATCAACCTTATTCATTCCTATCTATCTTATAATCCACAAAAGAATATTAATAATACACTATTTACAACTCTAAACCTATTACACATTGATGGCTTATGTTTTGTGTATTTTATTTTTTATTTTTATTTCATCATTTGTTTTATTTGTTTTGTCACTCACACCCATCAAAATTAAAAATTTATTTATTTACCAAACCCCTAATTATCACTTTAAGTAATATAGAGAGGTCCGGATTGTCTCTTATGAATTCAATGATAGGGAGTTATTCTAGACACTTAGTGCAGGATTTTTATTGGTTGACTTTATTCATTCCTATCTACAAATTCCATTTATTGATAATTAAATCCTACAATGTAGTTTATTAATATACAATCCTATTTACAATAATATACAACAAATTTCACACATTTACAAAGTACTCCACATCTATACATAAATAAACAACAACTATTCCACAATTTAATTTATCATTAAAAAGTTAGCATACAACATGAGTTTCAATTATTATAACATGTACAAACATACATCATAAATTCATACATCATACATTATGATACAACATACATACTTAACCTAAATAAATTATACAACCTAAATTTTATAAATCTTCCAATTGTACAACCTAATAACCTGTTCTTATTCAAGTGTTACAATAACACAACCACAACTCCATACATCATAATGCATACAACAACGTATTCACACTACTCAATCAACACAATCCATGTGCACATGACTCACAACAACCATTCACATAACCGGTTCCAATAACTACAACTTTAACAAAATTCCAAACACTACAAGTTAACATTAAGCATGTTTCTTTACTAATCAACCATCCAACATCCAACTCACATTCAACATTCCAATGCAACAAAAACATATGACTGAGAGATTCATTCCTACCAATTCAACACATCAAAACTTGCTGTCAAACATTTAACATATCATCATATCATGCAATACAATCCAAACATATCCTTCAAACCAAAACAACCAACAAGAACATATATTCTTCAGCACAAACCGAAACCAACAGCAAGCACATATTATTCAACACAACGTAGAAGAACATAAATCATGGGGGGGTTTTGAATGATTCAATCACTAACAACAAAAGAAAAGCAATGCTTAAACTAGGTTAGAACTAGGGTTAGGGTTTCCTTCCCTTTCGGTTCGGAACAGAGGAGAACAGGGGAGAGTGGTGAAGGTGGATGTATGGCCTGAATCAGCACAGAAGCACACCGGCACCATGTTTGATTGAGTCACACCAGTAGGAACGGAAGAACGTCGCCGGAACTGGCCAATTCCGGCGAGCTCAAATCGGGGAAGAACGAGATCGATAGCCGCCGAGCCTCATTCCTGATGCAAACCACAGAAAGGGATTAGAATCAAACGGAAACCCTTACCTCGTTCCTCGGTGGAGAAGATGGTCGGAGATCAACCCGGCGTCCCGTGCCAAACTCCGGTGGACGCCGACCGCAGCTCTGTGGCTGATCCGGAGAGGAGGAGGAAGGATTGCTTGTCGATCTTCGGGGTTGCTGATCGGAGAGGAAGGATGGGCGACGGGAGGCGATGGAGACGGTGGGAGCTCGGGATCGCGAGATCGCGAGATTGGGGAAGGAGAAACAGTAGTCGCAATTTGATTACAATTGAACCGCTGAATCCTCTGTAAACCGCTGAATCCTTATAACCTAAACGCTGAACCGGTTTGATTACAATTGAACCGGATGTAAATCTGAATTGAACCGGCTGACTTCAAATGGGATTTGGGCTGGTTTGGATTGAATGTGGGCTGAACTGCATTGGGTCGGTTAAACTTGAATCAATTCTGATTTGACTCATTTTAAATCTAATTAAGCTAGATCTGAATCCAAATTGAACTCACATTGAGTCAGAACTGATTTTTAGCCTGATCGAGTCAAATCTGAATCTGATTTAAATCTGACTCTAACCAGGATTCATTTCTCTTTCAAATTGAACCTCAAAATATTATTATTTCCATCCTATTTTTCTAATAAACAAATACACAAATTAATATTCAAAAATTTTCATCAATTAATAAAAAATAGAATAAACACTAAAAATTCATCCAGATAAAGAATCAACTCAAAAATCTTATTTATGTCATGAAATATGATTAAATCGGTCTAAAATAATCCTAATTAAACCTTTAAAAATGCTATTTATCACACATTCCTAACCACAATGTTATTCAAACAATAATTCAATTTACACTACCAAGAAACAAACATATACAACAAATTACATAACAAACCTATATACCAAATAATTGTACAACTCTTTTACCTGTTCAATGCTTATTTATTAATACAAGTCATCATACAACATGCATTATAAATCTTATATACACAAATTCACATTACATTTAAGTAACAATAACCCACAAACACTTTACAATTGACATTTCTTAATTCACAAACATTATTCCACTCTACAACACAACACAACACATACTATACAATCGGTTCATTGAAAACAACTTGAACATATTCAAAACATCAACACCTCAACATACCATAACTCAATCCACCATAAAAAAATGCATTCCAATTTCATTAATGGTACAAATTCAATTTCCAATTTGTAAATCATTCATAACCAACTCAATCAACTCAGAACATCTAACATTCCAAATATGATACAACATTTTACCCTCATCTTGAACAACCAAGTAGAGTTCATTACATTATCAAGCATCACTCAACTAGCTACATTCCCATAACACATATCATCCATCATCTACTTAACTCCATCCTATTACAAAATCAACTCATTTCATACAAGGAAAAGTATCACAACAAACCAACCGAACCTCATCTCAGCACCTCAGCATCTCAGCCATCTAAGCACCAATATGGCGAACGAGACTGTTGGATCGTTAAACATAATTCAATTAGTCGGACTACGCCTCCTTCGACTAGACTTGGAGGATGAGCTTGTGATGCAGGGGCAATAGATAACGTGGTTCCTTTCGGGATGGAGATCAAGAATCAAACGAAAGTCACACCTATGGCTGACTTGGCAGTACTAGTCAAATGGACTAGTGTCAATCTTTGTCTTTTGTGGATTCATGAACAAGCTGCAAATATTCCTAAGACATATGGCAACATAAGCATTTATAAAGTTGTCAGATCTAGTGCTTTGAATCCTTTTTTTTTTTTTGCTCATAATGCCAATACGTCCTATCATTTACTGCCCTAAGAGAGCTTAACATCTCTGTCATGGTAAGTAAAGATGATTGTGATGACCCTTCTTCAGTAAAAAAAAAATCTACCACTGTAACGGCCCCACACGATCGATCTCATGATCATCTGTGAGAAGGTAAATCGAAAAATTACAATTGACCAATACAGAAGAGGACATTGCTTCGGTTTTGTCAAAATTCGACCTTATCCACTTCAATAAATTTGCTCCGCACTAACAATTTAATTATGCCCCGAAAAGGATAATTGTGATAACCCCACAGACTGACTCAGTTGCTTCCCACACGTAATCTGCCGTAATAAAATCTAAAAGTCTAATTTCTAATGGGGGTAAAATGTCTCGATAGTTGCTCACCCCTTTTACAATAGATCACTGGACCAAGATAAAATCTCTAATGATTTACCCCTCTTTTAATTCATTTGAGATATTACTATAGGAACCCGGACGAGGATATCACCTTTTATCACAAATAAAGGTAATTGTGATAAGATAAAAGCCTCCAATCATCATAAACATCAATAAATTTTAATAATTTTTTTTAACAAAATAAATTTTGTCATGGATGTTTTATTGGAGTATGACATCTTCTATTTATAAATATAAAAGATAATCTAGTACACAAAACTCCCATCGACTTAGAATCCCGAGCATAAATAGCATCAGGGAGTTCCACAGAGGCATACAAAGAAAAAATCCTTCATATTTCCAGGTCACCTGGAATGCCAGATTGAGAAAAAGGAAATTTAAAAAAAATTATTATAGTTTGTAGATATTACCACAAATATTCCCTACAAGATTTATCCCCAATCAACAAACGGAAGAGGATGACCACCTTCTGGAGGTGGTGGTCTCAATGATGGAGGCAAGTTGCCCCAGGAGATTCCCGCCTGATTCATGATAGTTGATGTGCCTACCAAATGACAGCACTAAACAATGTTAAAAGATTTTATTTATTTAAAAAAAAACAGATCAACATATGAACACTAAACATAAGAGGATGAAGCAAAAGAGAGAAGAAACTTAGCAGAAAACTCTTTAGTTTATTGAAGGAATAAAATTTAATTATTGCCAATCTACCACCCAAATACCAACTCCACTACCTCCCGAGAGGCAATGAATAAAATTTAAAAATCATCATTGTGTTGCTGTTCAAGCAAGCACCAATATAATGTTCATCATGATTTAGTAAAATGAACTATAGGCTACTCTACTAAATATTTTTTTGTTGAGTTGTGTAGTTTGAATAGCTATGTAGTCTAAGAATACACTATGCAAGTTACTTGCTAAATCAAATCACGACCTAGTGCATGCTGAATCATTTTGCTTCTTCAAGGAATTTCTAATTTCCAACTTGACTTGTATAATCCTAGAGTTTCAGTCAGTCTAAGAGCAACTATTATAAAATTTCTTCTCTTGGTCAAGATCATAAATCAACGACTATTCTTTTAATAACACAAAAGAAATAGAAAAAACTATCATGTTGATGTAAATTTTAAATTGTTTTAGGAATTGCTTTGCAAACATGACCTGCATGAAGCATAAACAATGTTTCCCTGGAAGAGAATAAAATATCAAAAATAAAACATTAAAAGATGAAAGAAACAAATTCTGAAACCAAAAGTTCTTTGTTGAAGTAAATCTAAGCTTTAGCAAACGTGAGCAAACACTATAAATTAAGAACATCAATGAAGGTGTACACTTTATTCTATGTGGACTCAATCTACATGCACTATAGTGAAGAGCCAATCAAAGAATTTAGAAAGATTTGATGAAAATAAAAATGAAATGAACATTTTAGACCAACTTCGTTATTTGTTAGTTTGGAGTAAGATGGGACATCTATTTATCAAAATGGTATTAAAAATAACTCGAGAAAGATCAATAAGACACTGCTAGAATAAGTTATTTAAAAGGAAACAATATGAATAATGCAAAAGCATCATCACTGTATGGAATCCTTATTTTAAGTATTTTCTATCAAACAACTAATGGTAGATATCATACGCTTCAAGTCACCTCACTAATTTAGCAAATGGGATTAAGAGGTATTTGCAAGGAACTCTTGATCGAGGCATTTAGTAATAACACAATCAACAACTACAAGCTTGTTGTCCACTTTATTAATACTGGTTAGATTGGTTGATTAGACAACAATAAAAATACATGCAAGTTGATCCCATAGCGTAAGCTCATGGTTGTCAAACAAATAGAAGGTTGTGGTTTCTTTTCAGCTGAAATATAGCGACAGAGTAACAGCAAAAACAAATGAAAAATTTTAGAGTACATTCATGACAGACACTCGACCTTCTATGTGGCAACAAACCAACTATAGAAAACATAAAGATCATATGGATCATACCTCATTTGAGAAGTAATCAGACACGGAGAAATAAAATTGCAGCATAACAGAGTGAGAGCAATTAACAAACATTTACCAAAGCTTTGCCCAAGGCAAATCATCTTTCATTTTATAAGATCACCGTTTTAAAGACAAAATAAAATTAAGGTGTGATGTGACTTAACTCACTTGTCAAGTAGGTTAGTTGGTAAAGGTGAAAAATGTGATAACAGAAACAAATTAGGCTGTTTTAAACGACATCAAGGACTTTAGATCCTTCCTCATAATGCAAAGAAAAAAATATCAGGTTGCAAGTTGGCATAACTTGCTAATCTAGTGTTTCTTCCTCTCTCTTGCTCTAATCATTTTGCCTTTTAACTCCCTCCACTTTCCAATATTTAATTAGCCATATTTCTTCATGCATCTGATGCATTTCCACTCAAAAGAGCCAACTAGAATTCAATGATAATCTAACCATGACTATCAAAAAAAAGTCAAAAACTAAGATTATCTAGCACAATTTAGATTAAATTTGTCATATTATACTCATAATTTTGTTACTTTCTACATCCAAATATAAAAAAGCTAAGCAAACTCACCTGATAAATTCTCCCTTGATTGAAAATTAGTAACCAAACTATTCTGAAATGGTAACATCTCTGGGTAGCTCAGCCCTGCACAATACGAGTCAATAATATTAATGGCATATCTTGATAAGTGAATGATAAAAAAAAATTTCCAAAGAATTTTTTTGTATTTGCATTCTGATTGTTTAAATCTAAAAACATCTGCAATTAACAGGTGCCAATGACAACCTAACTAGGCTTTCACTGAAACAATCCCAAAATTCCTCACTAGCACAAATCGTGAACTAACAACCTCAAGGCAGTACTATTTAGTGATTTGAAATGAAAATAGGCATATTAGAGTTAAAGACCTCAGACCTTTTTTCTCTATATTGCACCAAACCACATATCAAGAGATTGTTTGACATCATAGTAATGACAAAAATAAAATGGTCAATACCAACAAACTTGAAATTAGACTTTTCATTTTTACTTAATCTGTACATTGTCAAACAAATAGTTAGGACTCTGTTTTTAATGAGGACAACAATTTTTTAAAAAATGGACACAGTATGATTTACAAAAGAAAAGCTGCTCCATTTTGCAGTTGGATAGGATTTTCATTTTTTCTGCAGCCAAAGCCAATCTAATTCTTCGCTAGATCAAGCACACCAGTTGAGAGCATGTCAATATAAAAGGTAGGTTTTGAAGCAGTTCTGAAGTTTGTTCACGGTGGGTGCTCTTAATTATCAAAGCCAAATGTTAGGTTGCAGAATATTAATTTTATTGTAATTTTAACAAAAAAAACTGCAAAGAATGTGGTTTTTAATTATTTTTTATTGTCATATCTTTTATTTTTCAAAAATAAGTTTCAAATCAAATAAACCAAAATATGTTTTAGTTAAGACTTTCAAAACACAATATTTCAATTGGCTTCTAGTTTTCTCACTAGCTATAAACCAAGCTGTGCCAACACCTATATACAAAGAGGACAAAGGTGATAAGAAAACACATATTGCTCTAAAGTGTGACATCTTAAACATGAATTGCATGCATCTGTTATGTTTTATAAGTGCATGTGCTGTAGAGTGTAGATAAACAACCTGCAGCAGACTCTCTGTAGTTTAACAACTGAAATATAAGCATTTCTTCACTAAATGAGACCGAGAAGGTATTAGGTAGGAGAAAAAAATAGCATACTAGGCTCAGTGAAGAGGAAAGTGGGAGGATAAGTTAATTTCCAAAAGTATCTTTTACCGTCCTGAGCAAAAAAAAAAGTGAGTCCAATTGATAACATCGATCAGTAATTTTATTAGTCCAGACGTCATACATTTTCCATGTTACAAAAAGTGAAACGCAACCAACAAAGACGTAAAAAAGTAGGAAAATTTTAGGGTTATGTTATCGACATATTTTGTCCATGATAGAAGAAAAAGGGCGAAATAGGTTTTATTCAAGGCTACAATTTACACGTCTCTTTTAACAAATTTTTCCTCGAGATTTAAACATTCCACGAAAAAGAAAATAAGGAAGCGATTGTTTGTAATCGAATCACAACCAACTAACCTGTCCCGTAAGGTGCAGGATTGAGCGAATCCTGCTTCGGATGAAAATACTTGCATGCATCCCCATACTTGCAAACCCCCTACGAACGCAGAAGTGAAGCAATTAGTAGAGTTAAAAAAGATGTAAGCTTTGATAAAGTGCTCCCAGGAACAAGCAGGTCCGATCTCGCTGGAGATGCTAAGATCGAGAAGGATCTTACAGATCGGACAAAGTGGTGGCAAACCCCCTTAGCCAGTCTTCCATCAGACTGGAAAAGAGGCGATCCTCCATGCGGCTCTGCGAACAAGGACCACGAGTTGTATGAGGAAATGCTTGAGCGACGAGGGGAAGGGCATGGAGCAGCAGCGGTACCTTTGAAGGAGTCGTACCAAAGGGCGCGGGCTCGCTGGTGGCTGAGGCCCTGAAGGTGGCGCTTGCGGGCGCCCGGCGTGTCTTGGAACTGCTTATCGCAGTAGTCGCAGTGGTATTTCCCGAGTGGCATCCGTCCCCCGCCGTTTCTTCTTCCTCGAGCGTAGCTCTAAAACCCCTAAAAAAAGACCTTTTTTTTAAAAATAAAATAAAATAAATCTTTAAAAAAACCTTAAAAAATAAAATTTGTGTTGTATGCATTGACTTACTACAACTGCACTTTAACCGTGGTCATTCCGGAGGACGCCTGCCTGCAAGAAGGTGGAGCTATTGCTTCTTCGATGGTCAGCGCCTCCCCTGTTTCTGCCTCTCCGCCCTCTGATTCACCAGCCAACTCCTCTTCATCTTCAGGGAGAACGGGAAAGGCGCTGTCTTTGTGGAACAAGTCGAAGGAACGGAGTCGGGAGGGATCGCGGTCGCCGCCGTCGCCTCCTGCGCTGGCGGCGTATAGGGCGGGAGGAACAGGGGAGGCGGCCGGGGTTGCACTTGCATGTGCATGAGGAAGTGCTCAGAGATAGCTCCGCGTTCACGGAGAGCCTGCGCCGCTTCCACTCCGCCGTGAACATGTAAAACTTCTTCTTTTATCGCATCTGAGTATTTGTTTCCACTCTCGTAATCGATTGATTTCATCAAAATTCTTCCTTGGCGGAGAAGGGTTCCGTGATTGGGAGGAAGGAGCTGGACCTGAATTCTTGTATGTGATGGTCTGATTTTTGTTTGTTTCGTCTATATTTTGTCACTGTGTGAGTTGAGTTCCAACTAAAACATGCATTTTGGAGGTATTCATTTTCACATCCTAATGGTGCATGAACACAGTCCATACGTCCAGCATCTTTTGATTGCATTTTTTATTTAAAAAAAATATTTTACAAATACGTCATAGCTGGGGATCGAACCGCAAGTGTCTGAGTGACAACCTGAATGTCCTATCGCGACACTATTGTCCAGGGTTCATTTTCTCCTAAACATGCATTTTGGAATACCCACATCTTAATCGGGTCAAGACAAACAGACTGATTTCGGGATCGACTTGCTTTGAGCAAATTTGCACAGAATGATCAAGGATCAGCTTGTTAAAATATTGTCACTTTCATTTTGGGAATATTCACATCATAATGGTATTAATGCCTAAACAACTTATTTTAACTGAATAAGTTGATTACAGAATCATCTAGTGGGGTAGCTTTGCATAGGATTGTCAACAAGTTGATATAGAAGTCATCTTGTTACAGTGTTTGCACCTGAAATGTACATTTTGGAATGTTTATATCCTAAAGATCAATAGTAAACTCACTTTCCCCCAAGCAAGCTGATCTTAGAATCAGTTTATGCAAGATGAATCTGAAATCACCTTGTGACCTGTTTGGTGAAGTGAAAATTTAGGTGGAAGGATATGATGGGAATTAAAAAAAAAGAGTGGGGCCACTTTTTGGTTTTAAAAAAATGAATATAGAGGTGTTTTTTCAGTTAATTCAGAACATGAACACTTTATTTTGGTAAATTGCCTGGAAGTTAAGATTTTAAGAGATGACAGTTAAAAGTTAAGATACTGTTTAGTTCAAGAATTAACTGGGGAGAGCGTGAAAAAAATTGACAAAAATGGTTAAGAAGTTGGTCTAGGTTTGGTGCTTTCGTAGACAACATAGGGAAGAATTGAAGACTATATATACCATTGGACATGCTACCTTGTGTTTACTAAGAATTGAAGACTGAAACTTGCTCGAGATTTTGAACCTTTTAACCAAATATTTGTAGGTATTCTGCCAGTGTTTCTCTAATATTGTTTATAATAAGTACACATGATAATTTGTTGATTCTCTCTTTGTCCTCCATAGTAGCTCTTACTACAAAACATGGGAGTGGAAAACTGTGATACAATAGGCAAAACATTCCTTTGGCATGAACTTATTTAGGTAAGCTGAGATAAAAGCCCTGCCATGGAAACTGTTAAATTTTATTGGTGGAATTCATAATCGTTTTCATTCTTTTCTTTCATTTTTTTTTATGAATTATGCTGATAGTTATATTGGATTACATGCAGAAAAGCCTGTTTTTGCTAAATTTCAGTTGGCTTTTCCCCCTAATAGGGTGCAATGAAAAGGTGGGGTTTCTCAGGTATGCCGGCATCACATGGTGCATCGTTGTCACATAGAAGCTTAGGGTCTACTGGCCAGAGGGATGCAACAGGAAAGGTATGCATTACAAGAATCCATTTATCTTCATGGACAATTCTAATTTTATATTTCTTAAGTAAATGTGAATTCATTTTTCGTGAACCACAAATTCCTTTATGATTTGTAGCTTGCTATGCATTGTAACTGTTGAATCATTGCTAGTCAGTGTTTCTGATATTCTGAAGTGTTGTGCATGCAATACCTTGGGCTCTTCATTATTAAACATGTTTATTTCTATATCTTCTTTAGTGTATGGATAGCTGATGTGTTGTTGAATAAATAGGTTTTTAAAGGCAAGAAAATGCCTGGACGAATGGGTGGAAAGCAATGTACTGTAAAGAATGTGTGGGCATACAAAATAGACCCCGTCAGAAAGTTGATGTGGGTGAAAGGCCAGGTAAGCCTGTTACTTATCGATCGCATAGCATAAGCTTAACAGATTATGTACACTCTTCCGAGACGACATCCAAGCACCATCTTATTGTTCCTGAGATGACAAATGCAGGTTCCTGGTGCCGAAGGAAACTTCGTTTTTATCAAAGACGCCGTCAAAGATGCTGTGTACCATCCATGCTCGAGTCGCCAACCTCGGAGAAGACGATCCTTTCATGGCAGCAGATTAACCATTCCTTCCCCATACTGCAAAGATGCCTTGGATCTTCCTTGTTAAGAATTTTATCCTCAGTTTTCAAAGATTTTGGATAGTGATTGTTCCTTTATTATGGTCTTTGGTTCAAGGCAGTTGTTTTTTTATTTAGTTTCTACAACTGAAAGGGGGAAGATTTTATCCTCTCTTCCCTATTCACTTTAGATGTAGCCAAAGAGATGTTTTGTAATAATGCCTCACATGATTTTATATGTTATGAAAATTCATTCATGATCTGGAAATGAAAGATTGCATCTCTCTTTTTACTAGTCTCAACTCAATAATTGTGATGCTGCTGTTCCCAGACCCACCCACGCAGTGCCTATTTGCTATCTTTTGTCTTTAATCTCCACCTCACCAGGTAAACATAGCCAACAAAACCTGAGGGTAACTCGACACATGTATGACAATTGCTGCAGCTGGATCTCATTGCCTAGAGTTAATATGTTCCTTTTGTTTTTCTCATTAGAACTTTAACAGTGAAAGCAAACATTGTTCTTTCAAACAGGAAACTAAAGTAAAAAAGGCAGACACTTTGCACTTTGAAAGAGAAAAGAACTTTAAAAATAAGAAGAATCTTCAACTTACCATGGAGAAAAGAAGGTATAAGAGGGAAGTATTTGGAGTTGGAGACTGCTTAGGTTGTCCTTTGGAATATAAAAGTTCCTGCACATGGCAAACTTCACATATCAGATAAAACTTATGTAATAAAAGACTGAATATTCACTGTTCCTGGAATCATATCTTCAGATCAAACAATAACAAGAATGTTAAAGCAGTCCAAGTAGAGTCAAGCTTTTCTAAAAGAAAAGGAAAAAGGGGGGAGAATAAAAAGGCCTTACAAAGCTTTGGCCTCTGAATTCTTCATGTACATGTTTCTGAGATCAAAGCTTTAAACAAATGCTTCAATTGATCCAAAAGATCTTAGCACTTGAAAAAGGAAGATAAACCATTTACCTGCTACTATCAATTGCCAAAAAGATCATTAAAATCTGTGACGGTGAACTTTATTAAAGCACAAAAAGCAGCTCTCATCTGGAGGGTACCATTCATCCCCTTGTACATTCCAGAAACGGGCAAAACATATCATGCCAAATTATATCTACATCAACTATTAGCCTAGGACCTTAAGATAGAGAAACAATTTTCTGCCTGTTTGTAACTATATCTTCTTGATCACATAAATAATAAAATAGCCCAAAAACTACAAAGGGAGTTTCATCAAACAGATCCAGCTCGACGGCAAACACCTTCCATAGCTACGACAACCATTCCAGAGAACCCCATCAATGCCTGAAACACACCAGGCAGGCCGGTCTGTATATTGTTAAGGGTCAATGATCTTGTGACCTCAACTGCCTTTGCATGCCTTGTGATCTCCTCTTCAACCTTTCTCCGACATGCTGCAATCTCTGACTTTTTCTCAGCCAACGGATCACGCATGTCAAATACTTGTCCATCATTGTCATGCCTCCCACCAGGAAGCGCAAGGCCGACCATTGAGTATGATTGGTAGTATTTTTTCTCAATACTTCTCAGTGCTGTGGACTTCTTCTCAAGCTCTTTTGAGTATGTTTCAGCTCGTTTCTTAATCTTCAACTCTTCTGCCTGCTTTGTGTAGATGACATGGATGACGTTCATGAAACTCTTTACAGCCTCAGAGAGCACAGTATCAGGCAACCTATCTAGAGCTTGCTTCCACTCATCACAGAAGACCGTAAGTTCAATTGCGATAGGTGAATAATGATCTTTCTGGGGGTTGTCACTGCTGACTTGATGAAGTGTAAGCTTAAGCCAGCCATACAAGGCGCGGACATAGTCACGATGATATTTCACAAGTCGGTTGAAGCTTGAATGCCATGCTGAGACAGCAGCCTCAAGGTCACGAGTTGCTAGCCTATGCAAGTTGGATGTTGATTCACCATTAGAAGCACTATTCACAAGACCTCGGACTTGTTGCACAATCTGGTTCTGGGTTTCATGAAACTGGTTCACTTTCCTCCACATATTCAAAAGCCTAAAAAATATATGAACTTATTTAGACAGAGCTAAACAGATGTTTTAGTAAATCATATGGGCACTGTGCAATGAAATATTGAATCGGAAAGAGAGACTCACGCATAACAGATCTGGACAAGTTGTGGAGCAAGTTCATCATCACGGACTTCAGCTATCGCAGTTGATGTAGTAGTGACAGCTTGAGATGTCACTATGATTAATGACTGTAACTTCTTGATCGAAGCCTTGGTCTTGTCCAGTTTAGCATCCACCTTTCCCTTGTATTCTAGGCTCTGCAATGTTGAAAGTTTCTTCTCATGCTCAATCTTCACGCCTTCTCTAGCCTATAGATCAAAGCATCAGAGGTACATCCATCAGAACCATAACATCAATTAGGCCAAGAAATAGCATGCATGGAGTGTTTCATCAGATGCAGATGCATAGGAGCATGGTATTTTAGAACTGAAAATTCACATAAAAGACAAAAAAATATCATACTCATAAGATGGTTTTTACTATAAAAGGCAGTCCGGTACACTAAATTCCTACCAATGTGGGGTCCTAGATAACATGGTTTTTACTATAAATAAATAAATAAATAAAGCTTATCTAGTCATTCTTAGGATAAAACCATTTATCACATGATAATAGGCCTTTGCCATAACCAGATGTAGGCACACCTGCAGCATAACAAAGTGTGGTAGGATCTTAGAAATATTAATGCTAGAGTCCATGAGACTTACTGGGATTTATCATTTTTTTTAGAAATATTAATGCTAGAGCACTGTTTTTACTTCTAAATTTCGAACAAAATGTAGGAGATATTGTGTGATCACTCCCTAATACAGATTATACCCAAAGAATAAATTCAGATGTGTATCAGTAACTGTAAGCAACTAAATAGGAAAAATCCATAAGTTTTACAGGAAATTTGCAGATGCTTCTAGTTCTAATTGGTTGGTTTACCAGACTTTGAAGTCACTTGCTTGATAATGATAAGATTCTGATCTGGTAAACAGAGCAAGAGAGTTTGTCAAACTAAATATTCTAACCACTCATGTATCTGAAAATAAATGAGAAAAAGAGTAAGGTTACTCACCCAATCTATGATACAATATATGCAGGCAAGGGAGTCGCAAAAATGCCAAAACTATGAAACCAAATAGTGAGTTTGGGAGCTAAAAATACTAATTAATAAAAGTGAATCTTAAATGTATTCCAACTTAGTCAATCAGGAATTAAGAGGCAACACACTTCTATGTCTGTTCCTTTTAAACATAATCTCATAGTCTTTATCATGCAACAGTAACATAACTAACTACCAACTCGACTACATTAGAAAATTAAATGTATGCTTGTCATAATCAATGCTTAAGCAGCAGGAGTTGTAGATCACCTGTTGAATCATTCTCAATGACAACATGAAAATGCAATGTCACAGGTAAGATACTGAACCGAGTCTCATAAATAGGCCAACCAACTAAAGAATTAATAAGGTAAATCTTCGACTTCATATTTTTAAAGATGGTACTTCATATTTTTAAAGATGGTAGATACCTTCACCTCCTTATAGAGCTTAGTCTCCCAAGCCAAGAGCCGCTCCAATGTAGAGACATGGCTCTTCCCTCGGTCAGACTCTTCCAATGCAGACGTGTCCAGGCTGTACCGAATTGCTAATGGTGGTTTGGACGTCCAGCTTGAGGATAGCGTGCTCAGCACGCTGTTCGAGTGGTACACCGTCTCTAAAAGATGAATATAGTCAAGATAATCAATCAACTGAAGCAGTAATTTGACATAGAGGTTTGCATTTGAAAGAAGTATGAGGAATGGCTGCGCTCTTCCACTTACTCTTCAGCTGCCGGAAGCTACCGTCGAACTGGGCACGGCCAATCTCAAGGAGATCTGAGATGGCGCTGCCGGCGTCGGCAGCCTTGACGAAGTACTCCTCGAGAGCTGCAGCAATTTCCGCCAGATTGTGGTGGCGCACTGCCAATGTCAACTCGGCGGCGGCGGAGGTGGATGGTGTCTCCTCCCGGCGGCCTCCATTCCACCTGGCCAACGACGATTCCACCACCATCATCGGCCGCAACCGCGACTTCGCCTCCGCAGCCGCAGAAGACGCGATCTCCGACGGCGTCACCTGACTAGATGCGAATCCGCTGTACTCAGATCTGGCGGCCATGTTCTCGGATCGGGAAAAAGTATCCCTCTCGTTGTCTCCGTCCTCCTCTAGCTCCGGCTCGCTGTCGGATCTGGTGGATGAGCTGGTGGTGCTTCGGTAATGCTGGCCCCAGTCGCGGCAGTGGACCTCTTCTTTTCGTCCTCCGCATCCTTCTTCATCTCCCGGATCTTGCTCCTCGTCAGATTCATCCGCTTCTTCCTCCAAGGGAACCTGGTGTTGCATGCGATTCTTCTCCTCGAGTTCGGCCTTCCTACGCTCGTAGAACTCTGAGTCCGGGGGCGAAGGAGGGTAAAAGTTCTCCCAGTCCCAGGCGGATGAGGACTGGGAGGGGGTGGTAGCGTACGTCCAGTTCACCGGTGGGAACTGGGTGTGGCCACCGACGGAGGGTATGCGGAAGTGGTTGGCGGAAGAAGCAGCGACAGTGGGAGAAGGGGAGGGGGAAGCCGAAGAGCGTTTTTGCAGCTGGTGGCGGCGTAGTTGTGGTATCAGCGGCGGCGGCGGCGGTAGAGTAGAGGGAGTCGGAGGGGGAAGTGGGCTGGGCGGGGGGAGGGAGGCGGGGGCGGAGGAGCGGAGAAGGACAGGCGGGGCGTGTTCAGAGACGGCCAGGGGCTCACCCCGGGCGAAGCGGGTGAGGGCGGAGCCAGTTAGGCGGAGCGAACGGAGGTAGTCCGCGTGGGCGGAGGCGAGGTGGTTGCGGGAGTGGACGATCTCCTTCATCAGGCGGCGCCGCTCCTTGCAGCGCCGCACGCAGTCCTCGTTCTCCACCCTCGACGCCGAGCATCCCATTTGCTCTCGCGGTGGCGGCAACCAACCGACCAACGGCAGCGGTGCGGAGAGATTTTAAGGGGAGATCAGAATGGAAGCACGAATGTCGTACTTCACAGCGACGATAGAGAAAGTTCGATTTAATCAATTAATAGATTAATAAAAAAAATCACAACCAAATAATTTATCTATACACACAAGGGGGAGCATGAGTAACTGTGACCGTCAGATCGCAGGAATTCCAGATTTACGATCGACGCAGCTACGACCAGTATCGGTGATTGCACCGTATGGTCGTCTGATTGACTGCCCATGTCGATCACCAAACACGCAAGTACATCGTCATTCTTCCTTTCCAGTGGCGAAACGAGTGGGCCATGCTCACACAATCCAATGAGAGAAGAATTTTTCTCTGTTTGCTGGTTGACAAGACACGTAAGCTGATCGCGCATGGGCTTCCAGCAAGCGGCGCCTTCGGATTCATCGCCCAAGGATTTGGTTTGGTGCTAAAAAGGGCTGGCCACATGATCCAACGGTCAAATTATAACGCACTTAAAGACTAATTGGGTGAGTGCGCCCGTCCAGCATAATTACAAAGGAGGGCCCACGCTGTTGAACGGTGGAAAGAAGGCCTTTATGAGCTCCACGAGTTACCAACTGTGCAACACTAGAATCTCTTGCACAAAACTGGACTGTTAAAGTGCTAAAAGGTAGAAGTTACCACGGTCTAGGAAGAGAGTGAGTTTGCACCATCCTTCGACATTATGAGGATGGCTGGAATTTATTTTGAACAGGAGTACTGTAATAAATTTCTCAATTACAGACGAAGTCAGAGTAAAATCCAATTGTTCTTCTCTGGCAATCTTTCACATCGAGAAGTTCTATATCAAAAACTTCAAATTGCTTTGCGCTGAAGAATGTTGAAGGTCCTACCTGCAATGAACAGATAAATGACAAGTTTTACTGATAATGGCATGATCTACCAAGAGTATCCATTATAGAGAACATGCCTAAGAAAGACAGAAGGGAAAAAAAAATAGATTTGGAATTTACTGGAGGCCCTAGTTCTGGAGGAATAATGACCCTTCTTTTCCCACCTGGTCTCATATTCCTTATTCCTTCCTCAAATCCTGCATGGTAGCTTTTATATTTTTCACTTCACAGCTCACAATTGAAAAGTAAGAGAGTTTGCTAGATGTAGAACTTGCCTGGGACCAATGATTTATTCCCTAGTCGAATTTTAGCAGGTCGGTCTTGCAGGTAAGTGCTGTCAATACGACGGCCAGATTCATTATAACCAACATAGTGAAATGTGACCTACAATCAAAGAGATTCAAGTAGAGAACTCATTCACATGCCAATGGAACAAAGAAGAATTACTGAAACTAGTCGATCAAATGGATTTTAACATTTTAAGATAACATAGTAAGATGATATGTCCCCATTTTACTGTTTTTCGCTTTCCACCTCTACTGAGCAGTATATGGACAAGGGAGTATTCAAGAATACAAGGTTTGTCATTATAGTTCATGAAATCTGTAATTGTTGACATGAATTGGTAGTAGTAGCATCCTAAATAAAGAAGAACAAGAAGAGATAAGCGTTTGGTTACTGTCAAACTGTTCCATTTTTCTCTCTGTTAATCAATTGTTTTCAGGCAAAACCAGAAAATACAATGTGGTGTGCCTGATGGTCCTGATCCATATACATTCGACAGACACATACTAGGTTACTAGTGGTATGGAATTATGAATCAACAGCAGTCACCAAAAAAAATGCCACAACACAGGTTAAATGCATCAGGTTAGTTAGTTATTGAAAAGGGCAATTGACAATTTAGATGGTAAAGATGTATGTGATCATGGATTAAAAGCATGAGCCCTGCCCTGGATTTACAGTCCAACCAACTACACATCTATGTGAAAATGTGGAATCTTGGACTAGACACTATAATCTATTATCTTATTGATCATCAAGATGGACTGAATCATGGTACTATTTCGATGATGGAAACATTAATAATGTCACTATATGTATGAAAAAGTGATTTGTGGTGGTGGTTTTCAAATGTTGGTTATCATGGTTGTGCATTGTATAAAAGAAAACTTGGTTGCTCATGCTAAATATTCAAATCAACAATGGAAGTAGCAAGAGAAAATAACGATAGAGGGAAAATTGATCTATCTATCATCGAAAATAAATGAAAGGATAACCTGCTGACCCTCCTTTGGGCAATCACCTTTACCAACCAGTATATCCAGATAGATAAGCCCAGAGTCGGTCGTTACATAGTTATCTGAAGTCACTACTTTAACTTGAAAGCCTGGATTGAATTCAGTTGGTCAATGTCAGTTTCATATATACTCTGTGCAAGCATTTCTTCACATATAAACTGGCTCTAATCAAGTAATACGTATCAGAGATCTGGATATATTTGCAGACGAAAACTTAAATTATTGACGATTTAATTAGTTAACCCAACTTGATGGAACAAAGAGACATTCACCTTCCCTAACGAAATTGGGGAAATCATCAGGAGCATTATTGGCCGCTTGTATCTTCTTGTTCTGTTCGAGCAGTCGCTTCTCATTGTAAGGGTTGCTACCCTTCACCTTCCCGGAGGCAGAAGAAACCGCCAGCATAGAGCTGTACGAAGTCAACGAAACCAAAAGAAGATCCCTCCGGCTTCTATCCCCTCGATTGCCTGCCAAGGTACTGCGAGAAACAAAATCGTGTCCAAACCCTAACCTTTGTTCTTGCTCGGACGCTAACATGGAAGTCCTAACAGGAGCCGCACTAGCGCCTGGAAAACTTCCTGCAAGCCAAGAAAAACCCCAAATGCAGACCGGAGTTGTTGAACTATCATGTGAGGATCCGAAGAGATCGAAAACAGGATGAAGATTCTAACGCACTAGAAATTGATGAAGCGAGCACGGAAGAAGGCGAGGACAAGGGAGAGACGAGGTACATCGTTCCCCTTCCCTAAGCTTCGTTTCTAGAGCACCTCCACTCGCTTGGCTCGCAGGTAGGAGAACGGATTGGATAGGCGAGGTTTTGAAAACCGGACAGGCAAGGTTCGTGGCACACTTAGAAACCGGTCGATCCGGAGAATCCGGTTCGGTTTACTATTAATTTTGAGCAATGCCGATCAAGTAAAAAAACACTTTTTATTTTCCTTATAATAAAAAAGGACTATGTACATCATTAATCAATTAATATCAGTGAACAACTCTCTCAAACACGAGCCGGTCGTCGGGGGCGGCGGCGGCGGCGGTGGCCAGTCGATGAAATCGAGCTCGCGTCGTCAGACAACTCGAGGGGCAGCAGAAATGCGGGTCCTATCACTGGCTGAAAGAGAGGCCCAGAGGCTGCAGGGCTCGGCGGCGGCCATAAGAAGGGGAGGAGGCTGCAGAAGACCCGCGTCTGCGTGGTGGTGGTGGTCGATCCTGGCAAGTTGCTTCTGGTTGGTTCTCCAGAAGTTCCCGTCAACAAATGGCGATCCGCTCCACTTGTTCCCCATCTTCAGTTCCATTACCACCAACTCTTCCCGGCGGAGGCGACAGGACTTGCCGATGCGGAGTAGTGGTGTAATACATTAAAAAATACATTAAAAATAAAGTTGAATCAGAAAAGTTTAGCGACCTCCCCGGCGGTCTGCAAGCAGCGGAGGAAGGTGGTGGCATCGGGCCCTCGACTTCCGCCGCCGGACATCTCCCGATGCAAACTCGACGATGTGATCAGGCCAACTAAACAAGGTCAATTAAGTTTCTCTTTGCCCATCATATTTTAAACAACAACAAAACAAGTAATATTCAGTCGAAATAGTTCAGCATCACATGAAAACACAACAAAAGTAATCAAGTTGCACAAACATCCATGGTCATGTCAAGATTAATGTTAAAGGAAAGTAATGATGCTAGTTGATTGAATTTGAAAGCTTCAGTTCCTCCTCTTCAGTTCCTCCTCTGCTCCACCCGGCGCGCCCACACTTGCTTCCCGTTGATGGCGAACCTGAACACAAGAGAGTCGTGGAGCACCAAAGCCACGTACCCCTCTCTCTTGAAGATCACCCTCGCGCAAAAGTGCGCCGACGTCGGCAACGATGTCATCTCCTCAAACACCACTCGCTCCACGCAATTATCTCCCCATTTCCTGTTCAAATTAAGTAAATAATCGATAGATTTCTATAAAATTCTCAATTAAATCCTTTACTCTGCAAAGTAGACTGCAATCTCCTGCTCTGTGAAGGAAGATCCCATGAGGAAGGAGAGGATGAGGGAACGCTGGTCCGCCGATGTCTCGGCCGCTAAGGTGGCGGGCACGTACGGCCTTGCCAGCTCCGGCGGCATCGGCGGTGACGCGGAGTTGCATCGGCGGGCTTCCTCCATCGCCGCCTCATAACGGCGGAAGGTGGCGAAGAGGGCGTCGTCGAAGAAGAATCTACCGGCGGCTAGGATCTCGGCGATGCGCTCGGCCGCCTCATGGCGATGGAAGTGGAAGAAGCCGAGGTCAAGGGGCTGGGTGGTGAGGGAGGCTATGACGGGGATTGCGAGGGCGGACTCCCGCGGGGGGAAGTCGCGGCGGAGGCAGTCCAGGATGGTCTCCGCCTCTGCGGTGAGACGGATGAAGGCGAAGGCGTTGTTGAAGTTGTCGCTGAGGTAGGAGATGGCGTTGACGCCGGTGATGTCGAGCCAGACGAGGAGCGCGACGATGTTGCGGGCGACTACCGGGGAGGTACCGTGGGCGATCAACCGGTCGTAGATATCGCGGTCGGTCTTATGAAAAAGAAGCAGATTGTATACGGAATCAATGCCGCTGAATCGCGAAGAAGATGCCATTGCTATAGCTATAAGTCGATGATCTTAAGATCTCGATGAGATTGCAAATGTGGAGAAAGCAACTGCGAGGGGCGGAGTCCATATATAGGGTTGAATGGGCGCGCGAGTGAATCGGCGCGAGCCTCCATGGAGACAGTGCACAGCGAGAGAGAACGCATCGGTTCATGCCCGGAACGGCGCAACAGATGGACGTCTTGGCGCGGGAAGGATTACGACTGAAGCAGGGATCATGGAATTTAGATTAATGGACCCGATTAAATTAATCATGACGTGTAATTCTTCTATTTATTAATCATGATTTATTAAATTAATTGTTTTTTCAAAAATATATAATAAATTTATACTAAATATTTAAAATAACATTTATCACAGCATGTATTTTTAATAAGTTTAAATAAATTTTAAAAATTAATTTCATTTTTTTAAAAAAAATAAACTTAATTTTATAAGAAAAATAGATTTACAAAAATAAATAAATTGATAAGTCTCTCGTATGTCTCATTAATTGTTTCAACGAAATTTTTTTACTATCAAATCAAAATGTAGGTTATTAATAAGTTATCGTTAAATAAATAAAATCTACATCGAGTAGATTAATGGTGATGCAAATTGGGTAAATTGAATTGATCGATTAGGGTGAGAGGAATTGAACATAATTGCTTGACTCACCACGTTGATTATTGATTAGTTACGACAAATCAAGAAGACTTATTAAATTTTCAGGGTGTGTTTGATTTAAGTTATCGTATATAATGTTAATTATATGATTACAAGGTAATCATGTGATCAAGATTATGGGGTATAAAGTATAATATAATATTGTTTGATTTAACTTACTTATTTAGAGACAATAAAAAATAATAAGCGACGTCAATTGCTAGAACAATACTGGGAGGGAGCCAGAGAATTTAGGCGCGAACAATTTGTACTTGGATTAACGGACCAAATGAATCAAAGACGTGTAATACAGATAAAGGAGCCCAAAAAAGAAAAGGAAAAACCAAATTGGCATTGATCTTGTGTTTCGAGAAATGTGAGATGGATTTCCATTAAAAAATAATCATAAATAGCGACAGATTTAACGATCGATTCTAATATGATCGCTAATTTAGTAATCGATTTTTAACTTCGGTTGTTATTTAGCAACTGAATTATAATCGATCGTTAATTTAGCGATCGATTATAATTCGGTCGCTAAATAACGATTGAAGTTAAAAATTGATTGTTAAATAGCGATGGAAATCAAATATCAGTCGCTAAAATAGCGATCGAATTTATATTAGATCGCTAATTTTAGAGTTAGACGACACGCGCAGAATTGTAACAAAACTTAGTGATCAAACCGCAATTCGATCGCTAAAAATAATGACCAAATTCCGGTCGAACAATTTGTACTTGGATTAACAGACCAGATGAATCAAAGACGTGTAGTAAAAATCAAGGAGCCCAAAAAAGAAAACAAAAAACCAAATTGGCATTGATCTTGTGTATCAAGAAGTGTGAGATCGATTTCCACTACAAAAATAATCATAAATAGTGACAGATTTAACAATCGATTTCAATTCGATCGCTAATTTAGCGATCGATTTTTAACTTCGATCGTTATTTAGCGATCAACTTATAATCGATCGCTAATATAGCGACCGATATAATTCGGTCACTAAATAGCGATCGAAGTTAAAAATCAATCGCTAATTAGTGAGAGAAATTAGATATCGATCGCTAATTAGTGAGGGAAATTAGTTATCTAGTTGAAGAAGCATCTTATTTTTGTTCATATTATTTTGCTGATATGGATTTTAAATGTGAATTGTAAATTAGATTGTATGAGTAGGAATTTTAATAATGATTGTATCTAAATTTAATCATGGGAAAACCCTAAATTTTTTAAAATATTAATGACGGAATTAGCGTGTTACGCCCCGGGAGACAGCTTTCCGAGAAATTTCGGCAGCATCTCCCCTGTAACAATTGACTTTCCCTGAATACATACACATATATAAGGCTCACACGGTCATTCCATAACAGGCTATGGATTTATACAAGTAAAATAGAAATAAATGTGACCCACACGGCCACTCAACACATCCTACTATATATGAAATGCATCCATAAAAGTATTAACGTCATACACGCATGCACATCAATCCATCCATAAATCCGTATAGGTAACTCGTACCGGAAATCAAAAATATCGAATCAGCGGAAAACCAGATACCAAAGGAAAACACGGCAAGAAGTCTAATAAGTCCCGAATACACTGGTATCATAAAGAAAATAAACCAAACACAATGTGGTTCAGGACTAGCAGTGTAGCTTTCCAGACGGCATCAACCTGAAATAGCATACAGATAAAACGGGGTGAGTTCCAAAAGAAACTCAGCGGGTATCTAGCAGATATGTGTATATAAGCTACCAACAGTAATATCATGTTGTACAGTCTACTGAAAGGTAAATAGATATGAAAAACTGAACAACAGTAGATCTGTACATACCAGAGTCCGATAAACAATAGTAAGGTGAAAGGAAATCTCCAAACCAACACATAGGTCTCCTGTATATGCATGTCATCCAAGTGCATCAAACAAGTGCAACAATCACAAACAAATACAATAATGCAGTATGCACATGGTGCAATGCATGTCCTGGTCACCCCTGACGCCAGTCAGACCAGTCACCCCTCTAGCGGTGAGGTCGCGTGGGAACTAAAGCCCGTCTGAGTACTCATCCACAGTGGTGAAGTCGAGTGGGTAGGGCTGTGACCTCTGTGCACTCTGCCGTCACCGCTCCTGCGTGACCGAGTGGACAGGATGTCCTCGAGGTGTACACCTATCCTGGTACCCAAATCATAAGTGGGCGAGCAAGCTCTCATCTCTTGGTCACAATGACAGAGGAGGGATCCCTGTATGCTACCACGC
Source organism: Curcuma longa (assembly GCF_044706935.1). Taxonomy (NCBI): domain Eukaryota; kingdom Viridiplantae; phylum Streptophyta; class Magnoliopsida; order Zingiberales; family Zingiberaceae; genus Curcuma; species Curcuma longa. The sequence goes on along the minus strand of NC_133861.1, from coordinate 27,957,781 downwards.
TACGAAACCACTATCCTGGTGGCCTAGCGTTGAGCTCAGCAGTTCTCAACATGCTGAGTAGCTCTGGCAGTGGCTTGTCAATTTCATTCATGTTGTAGTTCATGACGAATTGACTATAGCTCTCAGGCAAAGATTGCAAGATCAGATCAGTGGCCAGCTCTTGGCCAAGGGGAAATCCCAACCTCTGTAGGTTTTCCACATACCCAATCATCTTGAGTATGTATGGACCTACGGGAGCCCCCGTCTTGCATTTTGCACTGAAATAATGCCTTCGAGATCTCAAATTTCTCGTGCCTTGCTTGTCCTTGATACAGTTGGTGAAGATGTCCAACCATATCATAAGCAGTCATAAACTCGTGTTGCTTCTGAAGCTCAGAGTTCATGGTAGTGAGCATGAGGCAAGACACATCTAATGCGTCATCTTGATGCTTCTTGTGAGCATCTCGGTCAGCTTGCGGGGCATTAGCAGGAGGTGCCTCCGGAATGGGCTGCTCCAGAACGTACAGTTTACGTTCTTGAGTGAGAACTATTCTCAGATTCCTGTACCAGTCCAGGAAATTAGCTCCATTGAGCTTGTCCTTATCAAGGACAGATCGTAGGGAGAAGTTGTTCGTGTTTGACATGGTAATCTACAACAAAAATAAAGCAGAAATAAATATCATATTTCACAATAATTTAATTAGGCCTTTAACTAAATGATACTCCCACTGAATTATAAAGCTATAATTCTTGTGGGACAAGATCCACATCATATTAATCCTTGATTTAGCTTTGGCTAATCACCCAACACTTAATACGATCGGTAGATAACTAATTTATCAATTACATCTCTATGCAACTCTTGTTTATAGGATGAAAATCCACATTTTATTAACACTTGAGTTAGCTTTGGCTAATCGCCCAAGAGTTAACAAAAGGTGTGATGGGAAAGTCTTGAAAAACCGTTCCGGTAGATTCTTGCAGAACAAAAATTTCTCGGAACGATCTCAAGTTGCCCGACGCGTTTAGATCGTTGGGCTCTTGTGTTTGGTTTACAGGATCCAATATAAAAAGAATAATTTAACTAATGCGGAAACGTTAAATTATACCTTTCTTCCGATTGTTCGGAAGGACGAAGTTTGTACCCGAAGACCTCTTGATCTTCTGCCGTATTCCTCTCCTCTTCTCGAACGTTGTGTGGGCAACGATCCCTCGAGAATATCTCCACCAGAATTCTCCCTCCGATGGCTATCAAGCTTTCCTCCCGAAGAGAAGAAAAGAAGAAGAAGAAGAAGCTAAGAGGGTTGGCTTGCCGAGAGAGTCTCGGCCACCACCACAAGATTTTTTTTGTGTCTTCCTCAAAGCCAAGCCTTGTCCTTCTTTTATAGCCTAGCCATCCCTTATTTAAGGTATAATTAGAGCCATAAACATGGTATAATTATTCCATAAACATGGTATGATTTGATTCAATCAAATCGGAGAGATTTGGAATAATTCCAGAAGTTACCAAAACGAACCCAGGCCTTTAATCGATCAAGAAATCGATTAAAACTCCATAACTTCTTCTCATTAACACATGTAATCGATCAACTGATCGATTACAAGCCTGGTAATCGATCAGTTGATCGATTACCAGTTGTTCTGTCCGGAGGCTTGGTAATCGATCAGCTGATCGATTACCAAGGTGTGTAATCGATCAGCTGATCGATTACACCTCCTTGCATGAGCTCGAATGCCTGGTTTCTTCACGAATTCTTCCAAGATGGACTTGAGGATTCCAGAGGCTACAACAGGGACCTAGAGGAGGAATTGGTTGTAACACCCGCTCTTACGTGGGCCTAGACGGACACTACAGTTACTCTTTTTCATTCATTCATAAAGAGACCACATACGAAAACCACAAAAAACTTCGCAACGGAAACATAAAACATATTTCATAGCAGGGATTTCATATGTGATAAACAAAACCTATGGTGCATGTATTGTCTAGATATCAAGTTCTAGTTAGAAACTTCTTAGCATGTCATAAACATTCAATCATAGAAAACATCCAGACATTTAAGCATGCAATATAAAATTCATAATCATTAGATTGCCAGGATCTCTGCCAAGTCACCACCACACACATCTTTATCAGCCCTTTCCTGCTGCTTCCCTTAGCTTAGTGACTTCTATTTGGATCTGCAACATAAGAAAGAATCTATAAGCACAAGGTTTAGTAAGCTCCTTTCCTACTCATAAAATCCAATCGTCACATGAAACATAGCATTTAATCAACATTTAGCCTTTACATAAACATGGTATTTACATGAACATGACATTGACATGAGCATATAATCATGAACTCATCTTAGCATTTCTTAAGCATATAATCATGTATTCATCTTTTGCATTTCATAAGCATATAATCATGTATCCATCTTTAGCATTTCATAAGCAGATAATCATGTGCATAAACATTTAGGATGCTTTTTGAAAACATATCATATAATAGTTAAACATAATCATTTCATCATTTTTGGGTGTCCCAGCTTGTACCCATTCATTCATCATCTTGCTAGGCTCGTACTTTAGACCATCGGCCTAGGGGCATCTTGAAGCCCATCCCTTACTAGATCCGTACACCAGACCGTCGACCTAGGGGCACTAGGTCCGTACACCAGACCGTCGACCTAGAGGCACTAGGTCCGTACACCAGACCGTCGACCTAGGGGCACTAGGTTCGTACACCAGACCGTCGACCTAGGGCACCTTGGAGCCCATCCCTTACTAGATCCGTACACCCGACCGTCGACCTAGGAGCACTAGGTCCGTACACCAGACCATCGACCTAGGGCTGAAACTCACCTTCATGGAAACCCTCAGTTTCTTTAAACACATGAAAGCTAATTTACTCAATGGCATCATAAACCAAATAATTCTTTTAACATGTATTAAGCCATCTTTAGGTTTTAAAATCATTCCTTAGGTTCCATAACCTATCTTGGCCGAATGTTCCATTAAAGGTCTACCTTTGGTTGGTTTTGAATCTAACCACAAGAACTCTAGATCATGTAAAATACGTTACCAAGCATATAGAACATGGATTAGGTTATAAAAATCATCATCTATACTTAATCATGCATTGGCCGAAACATTCAAAAAGGTTCTTCATGGTTTTTGCAACACTAAACATAACACATGAGAAAATATTCATGAAACCATAACATAACAAATATGTTGCAGGTGAGGGGAACTTACAATAGTTTCTTAGATAATTCCTTTACCCTTACTTTAGACCTTCTCTTAGCCTCTTAACCCTTGCCTAAGTTCTTCACTTTTGGAAATTTGATGAAGAGTGGAGACTCCCCAAAGCTCTCGGCCACACAAGAAAGGAAGGAGAGCACTCCAACCTTCGGCCAAGGAAGCAAAGGAATGGAAGGTTGGGACTTCCCTAACCTCTCGGCCAAAAATGGAGAAGGGAGAGGGGGAGAGCTCACGGCAAGGAGAGGAGAGAAATGAGAGAAATGGGACTTTAGGTGGAGTGGAGAGGCTTATATAGAGTTTAGTAAGGGAAGAGTTTCAACACAACTTGACTACTCCCCCTTTAACTCTCATTAACTCTATAATAAAAGAGAACAATTGTCTCTTTTCTTGTTAAACACCTCTTCATGAATCCTTAAGTTTAACTAGCATTTCCCTCTTCCTTTTCATAGCAATTGCTTGCTAGAACTAGTGGCTAACTCATGTTCACTTAGGCTTGCCACTTTGCATGAGGTCCAAGGTTCAATCCTTGGCACCTCCATTTCTTTTTCTTTTTCTTTTGGCAAAGCCCACAATAACCCCTAATGACTAACATAAGGTACCTTATGTTTTAATTGTGACTTGAGGAATCATTGCCTTGTGGATTTATGCTTGTGTTGTGAATGATGAAATGCTTGTGTATGAATCTATGAGGGTAGGAATTAATTGTGACTTGAGGAATCATTAGGCCGTACACCGGGGCGCTTCGTGACAGGAAGAAAGCCTTAAACCGGACGAGTTTCTGAGGGGTTTCTTAAATCATAATTAGTTTCTATGAGGGATAGTTAGCGGTTATTCATTGTTGGAGAGAGGTCCGTAAAAAAGATATCCTATGACAGGGGATAGGATTTTAGTAGCATTCCGGGGTGCCTGAGTGACACAGGAAAGCCTTGAACCGGGCTATCTAGAATCACCTTGATCTAACAATGATGACGTAAGAACACCAATGATTTATTCCGAGGATACCTGACGAGGTCTAATTAGATATATTGGTTAGCTTCCCTACAATTGCATAATTATTGAGGAAATGTAGAGGATTCAAGTCAATCAATCAATACCCTGAGGAATCCGAAGTCCTAGGATCACTTCACATTCATTGTCACGGTCGTTTCCTTTCTCCGAACTTAGGATTAAGTACTTGAGAACACTCCCTTCTCCCCCACAACAACTCATGCTCATTTTCTCTCCTACCTTTTTGTGCTAAATCTAGTAAGTAATTCCACGGTCCCTGTGGATCGATATTTTATTACTTGACGACAACCCGTATACTTGTGGGGGCCTATCAAGTTTTTGACGCCGTTGCCGGGGATCGTGCGCAATTATTTACTAATCTAGCACATTGAGATTTTCTTTTATTTTCTTTTTTACACATTCATTTATTCATTTGATTCTTTTATTATTTCATTACTAATAAAATGTAACACCCCACAAAAAGCTTCAATATTTTCCTTAAATATTGATAAATGATGGCTAAGATATGAAAAATAATTTAGAATAGAAAAGAAATACAAAATGGGCTTCTACCCTAAATAGACCATTAGTAGGATGTATCCTAATGGGTTCTATGGGTTCAATGTTCTCGTAATGGTCTTAACCCTTATGTGGGCTTAGCCAATAACAAAAGAAAATTTAAATGGGCCTATAAGATGTATATTCTTGATGGGCCTAAAGGATTTAAATTTTGTGGGCTTTGCTAGAAAGAAAAAAATGGGAAAGTGCCAAGGATTGAACCTTGGACCTAAGGAATAGCAAGCTTTAGAAAGTGCATGAGAACCACAAGTTCTAATATGTTTTCCTTATTAGAGACATAAGGGGAAATAAATTTGAATAAGAGATGACATCACCCTCATTTAATGCAAGGAGTTACACATGCAAGATTTAAACTCCTTTCCCTTTTATTTCCTTCCTCAACGAAAATACTTATTACCTTGGCCGAAAATTCATAGATTAAGTGGTGGAGTTAGCTTCATCATGAAGTGGGGGTTATAGAGAATAGAGAAGGGAGTTATTAAGCTTAAAAGAGGGAGTTACAAAGGAGCAATTGAACTCCTTTTCCATGGTTTCTTCCCCATCAAATATGATTTTTGGTTTTTGTATATGATGTTGCCGAAGGTTACTAGAGGGGGTTGCATGGAGGGAGTTACATGAGAGGAGAATTAAAAGAAAAGGGGAGTTACTTGAGGGGAATTTAGTGATGGAGTTACAAGAGCTCACTTATTCTTTTTCTCTTCATTTTGTTTTCTTTCCTTATTCTTGTTACCGAAACCTCCTTCTTTCCCTTTGTTTTCACTTTGTTGCCGAGCACTTTGAAGCCTTCTTTCATCCACCAAGTTGCTAAGGAAGGGGGTGAATCTAGGAAGGAAGCTTGGAAGCTTAAGGGAAGGTAAAGAGGAAGTAAGTGTTCTCAAGGTTTTTCTTTTTCCTCTCCCTTCTATCTCTCTTTTCTCTTTTGGCCGAGAGGTCCTAAGGGTTCTTCTCTCACCAAGTTCTCTAGGTAAGGAAGTTAAGGCAAAGGTTAGGGTTCAAGAGGAAACAAGGAGGAACAAAAGGGGGCATTCAAGGGAAGAAGAAGAAACATTATATCTTCTCTAGGGTAAAAATTTGTTTGGACCTATGTAAGTTCCCCTCACTTGCAACATAATTGCTATGTTGTGGTTTTCATGAAGTTTTCTCATGTTAATGTTTTGTTGTGCAAAAACCATGAAGAATACCTTGTTAAAGTTTCGGCCAAGGCTATGTTAGGGTTTTAGATGATGGCTTTGAAATTTAATCCATGGTCTCATATGCTATATAATGTTTTCCTATCATGATCTAGGGTTGTTTGTGGTTAGATTTCAAGCCAACCAAGAGATAACCCTATATAAAGTTTCGGCCATGATGGAGTATAGGACTTAGGTGATGATTTTAAAACCTAGCTATGGCTTAATATAGGTTTAAAGGGACTTGTATGATGTTTTAGAGGTTATATGGTTTAACCTAACCCATGCCTTGCTTGCTTCCATGTTTCGGCCTTGTTATGAATTAGAGCTTTTAAGTTATGTTTTGAGCAAGCTATGTTCCAATGGATATATGATTACGTTTTAGAAGGAATTAGCTTTTCCATGTGTTTAAACCTAGGGACTTTCCTCAGGGTAAGTTTATGATATAATGGATTAGGGTTATGATTTAGGTTAAGAATCTAAAGGAACTCTAAGATGATTCGGCCAACCTTAAGAAATTAGGGTTTTGGTTGGGTCTAGGGTTTCATGTATGATCAACCATGAATAGCTACGATTAAACTTGTTAAAGTTTCAATGTAGTAAGAATTTGCAAGACCCTAAGGAAAGGAAACCTATAAGTTTTGGCTAACCCTAAGGAAAGGTTAGGGTTTGGGTCGAATTAGGGTTTCAATGATGTTATCCATGATGTATGTTTATCTCATGCCAAGGTTATGTAATGAGATCATGTTATGTTGTATCATGCTACATGAAATGATGTTTGAATGTTCACCATGTTAAATGGATGATGAAATGATAAGGAACATTCATGATGAAAAGGAAATGAAAGCATGTACATTATTTTACTTTAATGCATGGCTTGTACCGGATCCTGAAAGGGATCCAAGGGATGGGCACCTTAAGAACGCCCCTAGGTCGAAGTACATAGAGAAGACCTAGTTACCAAGTAGTCGAGACTAGCTATCTCGTACTTACTTGAATGAAGGCGCGCGCAAAGAATGAATGGGTACAAGCCGGGGACCCCAAATAATGATGATGATGATTATGTTTATCTATTATGATAATATTTTTCAAAGGCATTTTCATCATTTTGTATGCATATGATTTAAATGTTAAGGTGAAAGAATGTTTATGTGCTTTATGCAATGATAATGTGTTTCCATGCTTATGTGTTTATTATGTGATATAAATGTTATGCTTGATGTGACGATTGGTTTTTGGTGAGTAGGAAAGGAGCTTACTAAGCCTTGTGCTTATAGTTTTCTTTCTTATGTTGCAGAGCCAAATAGAAGTCACTAAGCAATGGGAGGCAGCAGGAAAGGGCTGACAATGATGTGTGTGGTGGTGACTTGGCAGAGTTCCTGGCAATATGAAATTTTATACTTGCATGCTGAATGTCTGGATTGTTTTTATGTTGAATGTTTGGTTTTAAAAAAATTGATATGCTAAGATGTTTCTAATTAGAACTTAATATCTAGACAATACATGCATAATAAGTTTTTATTTATCACATATGAAATCACTGCCATGTTATAGGTTTTATGTTTCCGCTGCGAAGTTTTGTGGTTTTTCGTATGTGATTAATTGTATGAATGAATGAAAGCAAACTGTAGCGTCCGTCTAGGCCCACGTAAGGGCGGGCGTTACAGATTGGTATCAGAGCTAAAGTCATCTCACTACACACACATCAAGCCTTCATCCTGCCGCTTCCAAGTAAGTAAGAATTCTATGCTTACCTTGCTTAATGTTTTAAATGATAATGTTATGTTTGAATAAAACATATATGATGGAAGCATGTTCTTAACTTAGAAGAAATAATGCATATAGGAGGATAATTAAATCTTACCTTATGATGCATTTGAATTAAGGAAAACAACAATGAAATCTTACACTAGCCTGTTATTATTAGAAATTATGGCTAGAAGAGGTAACCGAACGAATGGGACCGCAAACCAGCCTGATCTGACCCACCTAGTGGCTGAACTCCAGCGTCAGATCACTGAGCAGCAGCAGACCATCAATACTCTGATGGATCAGCAGCAAGGAAATGCTACCCCTCCACCAGTGAACCAGCCAGTTATACCAACAGCACCTCCGGCTACGCCCGTACCCCCGGTTGGCTCTGTCCCTGGAATGCGACCAGAAGCCTATCTGATCCAGTGGCAGAGACTGAAGCCAGAAACCTTCTCGGGTGCTGGTGAACCGTGGGATGCTCAGGCATGGTTCAAGACTGTGGAGAGTATTGTGGAGATGCTCGACTGGCCGGAGCATGAAAAGGTCAAGTGTGCATCATTCTGCCTTACTGGAGATGCCAGAATGTGGTGGGATAGGGTTAAGGCTAAGAGGCCAGTTAATGAGATGCAATGGACGGACTTCGAATCGGAATTCTTTGAGGAGTTCTTCCATATGCGGGTTACCAACAAGCATTATGATGAATTTACGGAGTTTCGACAAGGCGATCTGACGGTTAGCGAGGCTGTTAAAAGATTTAACCGGCTAGCACGCCTATGTCCGGAGCTGGTCCGTACTGAAAAGGAGAAGGTTCGTCTTATGCTGAAGATGTTGCGGCCCGAGATAGCTATGAATGTGGCTGGCGGAGTAAATAAACCGCAGACCACGGAGGAACTGTTCAGTAGTGCCTTAGTTACTGAGCACTATCTGAACAGTATTAAGCAGCAAAAGAAGACACCGACTGAAAACAAGACTGAGAACAAGAACCACTCTAACGGAGGACATAACCGCAAAGACAAGAAGAAATGGAAACAATTCTAAAGGCGGTTCAGCAAACAAGAAGCCCAAGTACACCCCATGCGCACAGTGTGGAAAACCTCACCCTGGAGAGTGCCGCAAGGGTACAAATAAATGTTTTACCTGTGGAGTGGAAGGGCATAAGGCTCAAGCCTGCCCTACTAAAGTTCCAGCATCATCTCAGCAGCCGCAACAGCAATGCAGTATCAGAAGGCACCTGCACAACTGCATTATATGCAAGCTGCGCTGGAAGGTCCTCAAATAAGCCAAGGAAGGTTGGAGGCCCCTCCAGTTATGACCAATGCCAGGGTTTTCTCTATTACCAATGAGGATGTGGCGAATGCTTCGACAGTTGTCACAGGTCAGATATTTATTTACAGTCAGTATGCTACTGTATTATTTGATACTGGGGCGACATAATCGTTACCTAAGGAATATGAGGGCAATAAGAAACAAAAGTACCGAAGTTATTCTAAAGTTCGAGGACGAACTTTTTATAAGGAAGGGGGAATTGTAACGCCCCACAAAAGCCTTTCAATATTTTCCTTAAATATTGATAAATGATGGCTAAGATATGAAAAATAATTTAGAATAGAAAAGAAATACAAAATGGGCTTCTAAAATAGACCATAATAGGATGTATCCTAATGGGTTCTATGGGTAAATGTTCTTTAATGGTCTTAACCCTTATGTGGGCTTAGCCAATAACAAAAGAAAATTTAAATGGGCCTATAAGATGTATAACTCTTGATGGGCTTTTAAATTTTGTGGGCTTTGCCTAAAATAGAAAGAAAAAAATGGAGGTGCCAAGGATTGAACCTTGGACCTAAGGAAAAGCAAGCCTTAGTGAGTGTATGAGATAACCATATGTGCTAGTAAGTTTTTCTTATTAGAGACATAAGGGGAAATAAATTTGAATGAGAGATGACATCACCCTTATTTAATGCAAGGAGTTACACATGCAAGATTTAAACTCCTTTCCCTTTTATTTCCTTCCTCAACGAAAATACTTATTACCTTGGCCGAAAATTCATAGATTAAGTGGTGGAGTTAGCTTCATCATGAAGTGGGGGTTATAGAGAATAGAGAAGGGAGTTATTAAGCTTAAAAGAGGGAGTTACAAAGGAGCAATTGAACTCCTTTTCCATGGTTTCTTCCCCATCAAATATGATTTTTGGTTTTTGTATATGATGTTGCCGAAGGATTTCATGAAGGGGGTTACAAAAGAAACATTAAAAAAGGGGAGTTACTTGAGGGGAATTTAGTGATGGAGTTACAAGAGGATAAGAGAAACTACTCTCACTTATTCTTTTTCTCTTCATTTTGTTTTCTCTTCATGTGATTACCGAAACTTTCCCTCTCTCTCTTTTCTTCTTTGGCCGAGAGCCTTGTGGAAGCTTTCTCCCTCAACAAGGCTCACAAGGGATTAGGGAAAGCTTAGGGTTCAAGAGGAAACAAGGAGGAACAAAAGGGGGCTTTCAAGGGAAGAAGAAGAAACATTATCTTCTCTAGGGTAAAATTTGTTTGGATCTAAGTAAGTCTCCCCTCACCTTGCAACATAATTGCTCTATGTTGTGGTTTTCATGGAATTTTCTAATGTTTATGTTTTGTTGTTGCAAAATCCATGAAGAATACCTTGTTTTAAAGTTTCGGCCAAATATGCTATGAAATTAGGATTTAGATGATGAAGAGATGAAATTTAATCCATGAAATTTCATATGCTTTGTATATAATGTTTTCCTATCATGATCTAGGGTTGTTTGTGGTTAGATTTCAAGCCAACCAAGAGATAACCCTATATAAAGTTTCGGCCATGATGTTGTATAGGGCTTAGGTGATGATTTTAAAACCTAGCTATGGCTTAATAATGTTTAAAGAACTTGTATGATGTTTTAGAGGGTTATATGGTTTAACCTAACCCATGTTTTGCATGATTAGGGTTTCGGCCATAAATGAATTAAGGGTTTTAAAGTTATGTTTTGAACAAGCTATGTTTATAAATGATATATGATGATGTTTTAGAATGAATTAGCCTTCATGTGTTTAAAACCTAGGGTTTCCATGAAGGTAAGTTTCGGCCAAGTAAGAGGTTAGGGCATCAAGTGATGCTTAGCAAAGAAAGGGTGACTACAAGTGATGGTTTACCATGTTTAGGGTTTATGGAATAGTTTTAACCCATGTTTCATGTCCTTTAAAGTTTCGGCCAATATAAAGTTAGGGTTTAATTTATGCTATGAACCTAACTAGGGTTGCAAGTATATGAGTTATGATGGTTTAAAGTTTATGTGGTTAAACCTTAATCTAGGTTTGCCTATAGTAAGGTTTCGGCCACATGATGATAACTAAGGAAGAGTTGGGTTTTAAACTCAACCATAGTTACAAACCCTAGTTAATGATGTATATGATGATATAATGTATGAAGGCTTATGGTTTAGGCTAAGAGCCTAAGAAACCCTATAAGGATTCGGCTAACCCTAGGAAATTAGGGTTTAGCTGGGTTAGGGTTTCAATTATGATTAACCATGGTTAGTTGTAGCTAAACATGGGTAAATGTTAAATGGAATGAGTTTATGTGACATGGTAAAGGAAACCAATAAGTTTTGACCAACCTTATGAAATTAGGGTTTTGGTTGAATAAGGGTTTCAACGATGTTAACCATGTTGATGTTATGTTTTATCTCATGCCAAGGCTATATAATGAGATTATGTTATGATGTAACATGCTACATGAAATGAAATGAAAATGATGCTTGAATGTTCACCATGCAATGATGAAGAAATGTTAAGGAACATTCATGATGAAAATGAAAAGAAAGCATGTACATCATTATTTTACTTTAATGCATGGCTTGTACCGGACCCTGAAGGACATATGAGAAGGGGTCCAAGGGATGGGCACCTAAGAACGCCCCTAGGTCGACGGTCTGGTGTACGAACCTAGTAAGGGATGGGCTCCAAGATGCCCCTAGGTCGAAGGTCTGGTGTACGGACCTAGTTCCCTAGTGGGTTCGAGATTTGCTACCTCGTATCTGATTAGGGATGCGCGCAAAATGATGAATGAATGGGTACAAGCCGGGGACCCCAAACAATGATGATGATGATTATGTTGATCTATTATGATATTATGTTTTTAAAAGGCATTTTCATCATTTTGTATGCATATGATTTAAATGTTAAGGTGAAAGAATGTTTATGTGCTTTATGCAATGATAATGTGCTTCCATGCTTATGTGTTTATTATGTGATATAAATGTTATGCTTGATGTGACGATTGGTTTTTGGTGAGTAGGAAAGGAGCTTACTAAGCCTTGTGCTTATAGTTTTCTTTCTTATGTTGCAGAGCCAAATAGAAGTCACTAAGCAATGGGAAGCAGCAGGAAAGGGCTGATAATGATGTGTGTGGTGGTGACTTGGCAGAGTTCCTGGCAATATGAATTTTATACTTGCATGCTGAATGTCTGGATTGCTTTTATGTTGAATGTTTGGTTTTAAAAAAAATGATATGCTAAGATGTTTCTAATTAGAACTTAATATCTAGACAATACATGCATAATAAGTTTTTATTTATCACATATGAAATCACTGCCATGTTATAGGTTTTATGTTTCCGCTGCGAAGTTTTGTGGTTTTTCGTATGTGATTAATTGTATGAATGAATGAAAGCAAACTGTAGCGTCCGTCTAGGCCCACGTAAGGGCGGGCGTTACAGACTCAGGTCGGCTATATAAGGAACCCGCGAGCAGCAGCCGATTCATTCAATTCCAAAGCTTCCAAACTCTGTTCCCGTGATTCCCGTGACTTCCAACTTCGACGTCGGTGCTGTGCCTGCCTCAAGCTACTGTTCTGAACACCGAGACGTCGAAATCGACATCCGGGGAGCGAAAGTTTGGTAACGAAAACTTAAGTTGTAATTCAATTCTGCTTATACTTTGTACTCAAGTTTTGTAATCGGATTTTTGATATACTTGCTGCCGGAAAGGGGCAAGTATCTTAGTGGATTGCCCAACGTAAACGGTCAAAGAACGTGAGCCTTGGAGTAGCAGCGTTGCGCTGTGAACCAAGTAAAAATAAACGTGTCAATCTTCTTTACTTTCTTTCTGTTTGTGCTTCCGCGTAAATTGATTAATTGCTTCCGCTTTCGCACTCGAAGTTTTCTAAAAATTGAAAAGCGTGCAAACACGCTATTCACCCCCTCTCTAGCGTATTTTCGATCCTACA